>NC_043711.1:81633962-81664256 GCF_006229205.1 Suricata suricatta | reverse complement strand
GGCAGGCAGAGGGAGGACAGAGCGCTGTGAGGGTGCAGCCCGAGAGGCTGGGGGAGGGGGCGCTGCAGAATTCCCGGGGAGGGGCGCAGGTGCCTGGAGGGGGCCTACAGGTGAGATGTTAGCATCTGATGGGGCAGGGGTGGGGGGCAGGGCCAGGGAGGGTGCTCAGGGCTGACAAGGAGGGCTCCTTCGAGCTGAGCCTTGTGGCTCCCCTCTGGCAACTGCCCGACTTGTTTTTATCAAGCCCAGACCAGGCCCCTGTCTGCATTTGCCCTTTTCCAAGTCACCTCTTGCGTGGAAAGTGCTGGGGGCGAGGAGGTGATAGTGGGGCTGACTCTCTGTCATAGCCACCTCCACACAGGGGACAGGGGCAGACTCCGGGATTTGGGGAATCGCTTGAAATGCCCTCAAGTAACTCAGCCCAGCTGGGTTCAGGCCTCAGAGACCTGGGTCCTAAAACCAACTCCATCACCTGCTTGCTATGTGCCTCCTTGCTCTCTCCCAGACTCAGTTTCTCCGATTGCACAATTAAGAGGGTCAGCTAAAACAATGTTCTCCAGGCCCCTCCCCCAATAAGCTTATTAAACACAGATTCCAGTTCCCCACCTTGAAGTTACTGAGTCAGAAGCTCTGAGGAGGGGGGCCTGGTGGCCTGCATTTTGACAAGCTGCCCTGGGGATTCCATGGTCACCAGGGTGTGACAGAGACTGTCACCGCGATGCAGTGGAAGGAGCTTTGATGTGAACTCAGGAGACTTGGTCGTGCCCCTGCCATACTCCTGGTGCGTAGCCTTGGGTAGCCCCTTTGCTTCCTTGGGCCTCATTTTCCTCATCTCTGAAATAGGAAAGGTTTTATTTAATGATCCACGGGGGGGGGGGGGGTCGTGCACCTGCCAGGTGTCCAGAACCCCACATTTGGGGCTTTTAGGCTGATGGATCATTGAAATGCAGACATTGACTCTACCCCCAGTATTGTGTGCAAAATGGAAAGTTGAATCATTTGAGGGCAAGCGTTGATGATGTTGGTGGAGCCCCGTGTCCCGTCAGAGAGTCACAATGTGGCAGCGGGTGGCTGGGGGCACGGGACAGCCTTCATGCCAAAACTCAGATGTCAGGGCGTGGAGGTAGGGACATCTCAGGGGTCTAAGCTTCAGACTAGGTGGCGTCCTTTTCACACAGAGAGGTCCCGGGAAAATGAAATATCAATGTCCAGGTAACCAGGACTATACCAGTGGTCTCCTCTCTTCCTCCAAGGCCTTGACTGAGGCTCCAGTCTTTCCCACTGTGGTCTACCTTGTCCACACTAGCACAGCCATTAGGTTCTTCTCCTCCTCAAGAACCTTCCATAGCTCCCCACTGCCTATAGGAGGAAATCCAAACTTTTCAGCCAAACGCGCAGGCCTCCACAATCTGGTGCTAGCTTACTGCTAGTAAGCTCCGTCTTCTACTGCTCACCTGCTCTGATCAGACCAGCCTTTTTCCTAATCCCCGCATTCTCTGGGCTTTCCTCCTTCTGTGTCTCTGCTCTCTGAGGTGAAGTGAAAAAGAGCAGGTTCTGAAGTCAAACCTGGGCCATGCTCCTGTCCTCTACTTACTTGCTGTGTGAACTTGGGCAAGTCACTTACGCCCATCTATGAAGTGAGGATAATACCCTTTGTCTCCCAGAATGGTTTCAAGGATTTTGCAAGGTAATGGGTAGGAAATATCACTGTTCCTGGAACTTGCTAGACATTGAATAAATGGTGGCTCTTTCCCCTTCCATCCTTCTCCCTTTGTCAACCTGACCTGCCTCAGTGGGTGTGAACTCCATGCCTTGCTGGACCTGAAGACCAACCCAACAACACCAGAAGGAGCAAGGCGTTTTTTTTTTTTAACCTGGGGAGCCCCAAGGTGGGCACACAAAGATTCCCAAGTGGCTTTGAGAAGACTGTGACCAGAAGTGCAGGGAGGGATGGCAGAAGGGGTCTTGGGGAGTCTGTTTGCAAAGAAGAGGCTGCCCCAGCTGAGATGGTGCACGCACCAGGGAGGGCCACGCTCTGGGCGGAAATGGCCCAGCAGCGGCCAGCGTGGGAGCCACGGGCCACCGGCAGGGGAGTGTGGCTCACTGTGCCGTTTCTTGCTTTGCAGATGACATCACCACCTTCGAGCAACCCTTCCAGGAGGCCCAACACGGATGCCCCCCGAAGGGACCACTGGGCAAGAGATGAGCACCACCGGCCGGCAAGACCAGCACACGGAAAAGCACACATGGGTCTCTCTCTCTCTCTCTCTCTCTCTCTCTCTCTCTCTCTCTCTCTCTCCTTTCAGCCTTTCTGTTGCTGTGCCAACCACTTGCTACCCCTCACCACTGCCACTGCCACCACAGCTGTCCCCGCAACCCCGGTGACCACACCGCACCAGCTAGAAGCTCCAGGAAGCTGTGGGGCCAGTCGATTGTCTACAGTCCTTACGCCGCTCCTGTGATTCTCCAGGAGCCCCTTGCCGGATGTTAAATCAGCGGAACTTGTGTGTGGCGCTTAGCACTGTTCATTCATTTAACCCTTACAATGCCCTGGGGAGGTTAAGGAGCCTGCCTGTGGTCACATAGCAGGGGACGGCAGGATTAGACCAGGCAGCCTTGCTCAAGGCCATGCTCCACACTGCATTAACCCCTTTCTGTGTCAGAGACAAGGGAGGAGAATGTGGGACACGCACGTGCTCCCCACAGAGCATCTTTATCTGCTGGGAAGTTTTGCTTGTCAGTCTAATGTTTTTAAGGGAGCCAGGAACCCCACTGAGTCTCAGTGTCCTGCACGAGTTAAGGAGGTGGGATGGGCCATCACCATGGGCCACAGGCTCTGCTCGGAGGAAATCCACCTTCTCCCTCAGTCCCACTGGCTGAGGCCAAGTGCGATGGCCGATACCAGCTCTCCTCTTCCCCCAAATCTAAGTGAACCAAGTCGGTTCTAGGGCCTGGGCATCTCAAAATTTGAGGATGCCGGCTTGAGGCCAAAGTGAAGAGTCTTGTAAAGAACACCTGAGTTTCAATGGGGGAATAAAAACCCATCAATCTCCCAGGCTGGCTTCTGTCACCTGATTGTGACAAAAAGGAATCCAAGCATCATCGTGCCGAGGGATGCACAACGTCTCTAGTTCTGGCAGATTCTAAAACAATTATGCTCGATTACCCAAAGGGCCTTATAACTGCCCTTCAGAATGATCCTTCCCATTATACAGATGATTCATGACACAGCCAGTGTTGACACTGTTCTCTCCCCACATAACGACCCGAGAGGGGGTGGCAGGAGGTGGCCGGCTGATGTGGGGCTCTGGCCATGTTTGGGAGTGACAAGCTACAGGCTTAATGAATTTCCTCCATGTGCCTGGCTCGGGACTGGGGACCCACTTGGTGCGTGCCTACTAGGGTGATCTTACATCCCTGCTGCAAAGTACAGTTCTGGCTTACGCCTCTTGTCCTATGTAAGTGTTAATAGCGTCCCCTTCCACTCACAAAACTGTCCCAGTTGGGATGACAGATTAAATGGCTACACCATATTTAAACCTCATGACAATCCCAAGTGGCAGCTTTTTGGGGTCTTCATTGGACAGCAGCTTCAGAGTGTCCTAGGCCTAGGAAGGACTCCCAGCTCTGCCACCTGCAAACTGTACAACAGTGGGAACTTGGCTTCTTAGGGCCTCAGTTGCCTCCTCTGTGTAATGGGAAGGTAAGTAATCGTACCTGCATGATGGTGGTTGTGAGCCTGAGCACAGTGCCCAGCACATAGTAAGGGCTCAATAAACAGCTGCTAGTATGGCAATGACTTTGATGATGATGGTGTTTCTCATTTTTGACTCAAAAGACTTACCTTTTCAAATTGTCAGAGAAAGGCTAGGACTCCACAGTACAGACCAGATGGGCTCAGCCTGGGGGTTAAGCAGTGGCCTGGTGCCCTTAGGGACTACGGTCCACTTCACAGTGCTTCTAGGTCAGAGTCATCTGCTTAAAATATTGTTTTTAATGTTTATTTAGTTTTGAGAGAGAGTAAGAGAGAACACGGGGGGACCAGAGAGAGAGAGGGAGACACAGAATCTGAAGCAGACTTCAGACTCAGAGCCCAGCGCAGGGCTCAAACTCACAAACCGTGAGATCATGACCTGAGCTGAAGTGGGACACTTCACCGCCGGAGCCACCCGGGCACCCCCGGAACCATCTGCCTAAATGGGGAGTGACCCCCACTGGGATTGGTGATAGGGTCTCGGCACTCCACCCCCAGATGGGACCGGGGCTCAAGCAGAGACTGGCAGGGCTTGCAAGGACATCAGCCAGATGCCAGTGTAAATGGCCGGGGACAAACAGCTCTACAGAAGGACGCTGGCAGGGCCCCAGCCTTCTCTTTGGACGCATGACTGATGCCAAAAAACTGAGCAGGTGGAACAAAGCCCTCGGGCTCAACACTGGAACTTGAGGCCATGCTAGTGCCCTAGTCCACATCACATGGACAGAAAAATGGCCCGGTTAACCCTCAGAAGCATGATGAATAATCAACTGTTGGGTTTTTAAAGCCATTAAGTTTTGGAGTGGCTTGTGGTGCAGTAATAAATGATTGCAACAGAGTATTTCCTGGGAATCACCAGCCCCAAAGGCCTTCCTTTCACCTGCTCAGTTTTTTGGCATCAGTTGTGGTCCAAAGAGCAGGCTGGGGCCCTGCCAGCGTCCTTCCGTAGAGCTGCTTGTCCCAGGCCATTTACACTGGCATTTGGCTGATGTCCTGTGTTGTGCCTGCTACTTCAATCTGGGGGTGCCCTTCCCCTGACTCATCTGAAAAGTGGAGACAGGACTAGACTAGTACCGGTGCTGGTGTTGGACCTACAGGTGTGGGACTGGAGGTGAGGGTGGGGAAGGCAGGAGGCACCGAAGTGAACTTCACAGGCAGGAGGGTGGCTCACAGGCTGCCATGACATTGTGACCCAGCAGCCGTTTTGACAAACCCGGAAGGGCCTTTGTGACTGCTGTGACTAAATGAATATAACAGGGGGACGCCGGGGGGCTCAGTTGGTTAGGCATCAGACTTCGGCTCAGGTCATAATCTCATGGTTCGTGGATTCAAGCCCCGCGTCAGGCTCTGTGCTGACAGCTCAGAGCCTGGAGCCTGTGTGGGATTCTGTGTCTCCCTCTCTCTCTGCCCCTCCCTGGCTCATACTCTGTCTCTGTTTCTCTCTCTCAAAAATAAAGAAAGCTTAAAACATTTTAATAAAAGACTAAATGAGAATACCAGGAGTGACACCACGTGACCTCCAAAACTAGACCATACACTGCCATGCAGCTTCCATCCTGTGCTGTGGGGATGCTCACGCCTTGAACCCAGCAGGCACATGGACAGGCCATGTGTGGCCGTTCTGGCTGACGGCCACCAGCAACCACCAGACAGGTGCGTGAAGAAGCCTCCAAATGATTCCAGCCGCCAGCCCTCAAGCCCCCCTCAGCCATTCTTCCCAGCCGAGGCCTCAGACAGCTTGCAGCAGAGATTCGCTGTCACGACTCACAGAATCGGTGATAAAGCTAAGACTGTGTTTTGTGCCTCCAAGTTTTGAGATGGCTTTTACTCAGGATTAGCAGCAGAAACTTCTAAATGAGCTTTTGGGTCTTCCGGAGTTTGCCATTCATCAGCTATGACTAAAGAGGAACATCAGTGAAGTTACGCGAGAAGTCTCATTGCCGCGTCCTGCCAGGAATCTGCTCAAGGAGCCCCACTTCCCTCCAAGCTTGTGCAGATGCTTGGAGAGGCTCTTCTCAGTTTTAAACTTAAAAGTAGGGGAGCCTGATTGGCTCAGTCGGAGGAGCATGCCACTCTTGATCTCAGGGTTGTAAGTTCGAGCCCCATGTAGGGTGCAGAGATTACTTGAAAATAAAATCTTAAAAAATAATAAAGCAATAGTTCATTTGGTTTTGTCCTTGTCAACTCAAGATGCAGTGGGGGTTTGATCAATATCATTGTGAGCTGAAGGAGGAGGGGGCAGGGTGGTCCGAGGCTTGAACAATCCGTCCAGGTGTTGAGGACCCTCTCTTGCTGTATCAGCTGCACTAATCCCATCATGCCTCATTCCTCTGTTAGCGCCTGTCCCATAATCCAAGCATTCTGGACCATGCATCATCCTTTGGATCCTCAACCCCATGCTACTCTACCTAAATTCTAATATGATCCAACCTCGTCCCTTCCTCCTTCCCTATTCTTCCAAATCTTTCCATTTTCTTACTGTAAAGAATGCCTGAACATGTCCTTTGAACATTGAGAAATCATAGTCAAAGGAAAATGAAACGAGTTGTTTATAATCCAGAAGTCTCCCCCACCAAAGTTTTAGAAATCCCCTAGAAAATTAAATAACAGAAGAAATTGAACTTGTTGGAGCATGTGGGTGTGTTTGAATGTCTGAGGAAGGGTGTGAGGGACCTATGGAAGTCTTCGCTGCCCTTCCTCCGGTGAGGACCAGGGGACACATGGCACAGGAGAAGAGAGTGGGGGCAGAGCCTTTTGGGCAGTGATGTGGGATCTGGATTTTGCTCCGGATTTTGCCATGAAAAGCCCACTGAAGGGCTTGAAGCAGGGAAGGGAGGTGATTGGATGTCTACAGTTACAAAAAACCTTCTGGTCACTGAGTGGAAAGTGGATAGTAGGTGCCAGACTGGAAGAGGGGAGACCAGTGAGAAGGCTGGAGCAGTGGCCCAGAGGAGAGATGAGGGGAGGAACCAAGGTGGAGGTAGAAATAGAAACAAATGGATGCATTTGTGGGGATCTATAGGAGGTGGTTTTAACACAATGGTATTAAGAAGAGCAATGCCATGACCCACCTGCCTGGGAACCAAGTTCTGAATTCTCTTCGCAGACACTGCCCTCTAAGGCAGGATTTCCTCCCCTTTAGTTTTTCCCAGAGCAGACTGGACAGGAAGTTCTTCCCTATTTCTTTCTGAGCCCACTCCCCTCCACCTCAGGAGCTGGGGTTTGGAAGTCACCAAGGAAACCAGTGGAGAAAGAGGCCCTAGATCCTTCCCCTGGGGAGAAGAATGATAATACGTAGTTTCAAAAAAAAAAGGTTTTAAAAATCTCATAGAAAATTAAATGGCAGGAGAAATTAAACTTCAGCCCCAGAGAGATCTCTCTTATGATGATGCGTTTCCTCTTCGGAGAGGTTGATGCTCCTTGACCACCCAATGGTGCCTCCCCTCTCTCTTCCTTCTCTGATTCGTGTCTCTGTCTATTCCCTCCCTTTATGGCCCTCAAGACAATCTAAAAATAGCTCTTTTGGTTATTTACTTATTATTGTGTTCTTCGGCCTTATTATTTAAGGTCTGTGTTGCGGACTAGAATCTACACTGCATGAGGGCAGAATGTCTGGGCAGAGAAGTAACGAATGAATGATACAGCCAGGAATACAACCAATATACTATAGAGTTACAATAAACTATTGGAGGGGGAGAAAGTCTTTTTAAAAATCCCTGGGAGGAAAAGCTATCTTAATTATGTAAAAGAGACTTCAGTATTCCTATGCCCTCTCAAGGCTGGGGGCTGGGATCAAATAGCTCTGTTGAGACCCATCTAAATGTGCCCTGTGGCTCTAAACAGAGCCATGGAGCACTTTTGGAGAGCAGCCTCTGCCTTGCTCTGGGAGAGCTTCCTTGGGCACTTTCTTGCCAGCATGTCAAATTCCCTTCCTTGTTCTTGGTTTAGCTCGGATCAGAGTCAAGGGCTTCCCAGGTCTCATGATTTTGAAACTAGCACTAACCACAGCAAAATCAGGGGAAAAAAATCTCATTTAAATAGCTTCACCCTTCAAGTGTAATTATTAGTATAGTATAGTATAATAATTATTATTATCCATTTTACAGATGAGAAAACCGAAGTTCAGAAGGCTGAGGGTCTCACCAAGTCAACCAACTGACAGAGAGGGAGGTTGAGCCCCATCCTCCTGATGCCATGATGCTTCTTCTGGAATGACTCCCAGAGTTGAGTTCAGTGACACACAAAGCCATCTTGTTAGCAGGGGAACCCCTCAGAAGAATATGGTGTGATTGTTTTTAATACGAAGACACTGGCTGTTCCCCTCACTGTCTGGCAGACAGCATTGCCAGGAGCCTTTGAGGGCAGGTTAGGCAAACAGGTACTCTGAAGAGACAATTTCATCGAACCTGTAGTCATTGGGCTTTATTTCTAGAAACCAAGGGCACGCTTGTGAAGGACCAGTTTGTGAGGCTCATTTTCTGGGCTGCTGCTGCATCTGGGCCTCCCCAGTTTGGACCTGAAGGCACCAGGTACCTTGTATTTATGCGACAGGAGTCCCACTATCCCCGTCTTAGCTACATCTCCAGCCTCATCCCCAGGAGGACATGGGAGAGCATGGAAGACATTACTTGCACACACCAGTATATCTGGTTTTTCTCCCCTTCCTCGCCATAAGAGAGGATCACACTTCCCTATGGGTCATGTGACCTGCTTTGGCCAATGAAATACGAGCTGAAGTGATACACCTAGTAGATGCATGGAAGTAGTACAGATGTGTGACTCTCCAGGCTTTCTTTCTGCTCAGGACTGCACAGCTTTGGCACCGCATTCAGCCTGGGGCATTTCCCTGCAACTTTCCCTGCAACTTACGAACAGAAGCAGTGTGGAGGGTGGTTAAGGCATGGGCTCTGGAGCTACATCATCAGGTTCCAACCCCAGCTCTGCCACTTTGCAGCTGTGTGACCTCGGGCAAGTCCCTGCATTTCTTGGTGCCTCGGCTTCCTCGTTTGTAAAATAGGGACCAACTTGGCACTTACCTCTTAGGGGCTCTCATGAGGTTAAATGAGATCAAGACACAAAGCCTGAGTGCAGGGCTCAGAACGTAGTTAAGCCCTCTACAGACATGAGCTCTCAGAAAGATAGGGCAGAAGGGTATCTTTTTTTGTCCCCTGGGATGTGGGATACACCCATCCACCCTTTAGGACCTGGGAAGGTCATGCTGGGAACACAGGAGAGGAAGGAGAGAAAGCAGCTGAAAGCTGAGGAAGGAGAGGAGACCCTCGTCATCATGGCACATGGGAGGTGGGCTATAAGGCAGTTCCTCTGGCTGTGTGGAGCCCGATAATTCTGACTTTGTTGCTTCTGAGTCTGGGCCATCCATGTGATGAATGGTGGGGGATACTGAGGTAAGAGGAATCAGCCAAATTGAGCCCTGAACCAAGGCAGTGAGAACTGAGTTAAATCCCCTCCTGTCCATCTGTAGGGTCCTCAGGGGTGTCTGATGTTTTCAGTCATGACCTGAACCATCCTCCATCAGGTCACAGCTACAACTGGCCAGGTGCCCCCAGTGCAGCCATCGAGGGAAGAAATGCCCAGACCCCGAGGGAGGGTCTTTGTGGAGACTTGTCCCAACTGCAGGGAAATTGGAATCTTTTATTGAAAGTGGAAAGTACGCAGTGTGGAGTCTGGCATGGAGCCGAGAGACCTCAGTCCTCCAGGTGGCCTCCTTCCTCCTGTGGGCTCTGCCCATTGGGCTAACCATGGGTGGGATCGTTTGCCCACAGGGCCAGTGGTTGGTTCCTTTTTCGGGTGGGGGAAGGTGGGAAGAGGGTTGGAGGGCTGGGTAAGGACTGGCATAGGGGGCCTCAGGGACTCGGGGCTGGGGGCTGTGTTAGGCAGAGCCTTTCCAGGGCTGGTTCTGGCTTCTTCCAGGGCTGTGGTGGCATCTCTGCATCTGTCATCAGGCACTCAGCACCAGAAGGTCCTTGGAAGACAGAAGAGAGAATCCAGTTAGTGGATAAGATGACTTCTGCCTGCAGCCTCAGTAGTCACCTGTCCTTGGACTGGGCAAGTCACGTTTCTGAGCAGGAGCAATTCTGAATAGTGGAGACAATGGGGGTCCAAGGGGCCTGAAGATCACCCCAGCCATGTCATCAGCTTGCCCTGTATGGGGGACCTTAGGCAAGACACTTCCCTCCCTGCCCTTCATCTCCTTCTTCCCCCAAATAAGAGAAGCAGGCCTGGGCCTCTGTCCACATTCTCTCCAAACCCAATTTCCACAACTAAAAATATATACAACAAAGCAAATAATAGATTTAGCCTACAGAACAAAGTAAATACCCATGAGTCTCACTGATATAAATAATTGGATCAATAAATAAACAGGGAGAAGGGATGGGTCTTCCTTGTAGGAGAATTCTACCTAATAAATGTGAAAGGAGTGTTCTAGAAATAGAGTCTCTTGGGCAAACACCACACTAATAACTACTGCAGACCAGAACCATTAAAGAATGTTAAAATAAGCAGCAGAAAGTGTAATGAGAAATAGGATATTTGGGTCATCTCCAAGTGGCTCCTTGTGAGATATTTATTCGTTACAATGGGAAAAATTGTAACCTAATGGTGGGGAAACCGGCAGAAGCCACCTTAACCCCATGATCAAAGTCAATATCCCCAGGAGGAAGGCGTTGACCTTGTGTGCCCCCCCCAGCCCCCCACCCCATACGGTATACTTAGAAGGCGCCCAGCATCGTTTCAGTGCTGTTCTTGCCAAAAATACATAACCTCAATCTAATCATGAGAAAACATTTGTCAAAGCCAAGTTGTAGGACACCCCACACAATGGGCCAGACTCATCAGAACCGTCAAGGTCATAAAACACAAGGGAAATTTTGGGAACTGTCGCACATTGGAGGACACTGGCACAGATTCAGATTGATAACTGAATGCAATGTGGGGTCCTGGATCCGAAACCAGACAAAGGACATCAGTGGGAAAACTGTCAAGGAAGGCCTGTAGATCAGTTAACGGCTTTGTATTGGTGTGAACTTCCTGGTTTTGATCATTATACTCTGGGTATATAAGATGCTAACATTAGGGGAAACTGAGTAAGAGTGTTCTAGTGTTCTCTGTACTATTTTTGCAACTCTTCTGAAAGTCTCAAGTTGTCTGAAAATGAAAAATTAAGGGAGGCTGGATGGCTCAGTTGTTAAGCTTCTGACTTCGGCTCAGGTCATGATCTCATGGTTTCTGAGTTCGATTCCCACATCAGGTGAGCTCGAGCCCTGCTTCAGGTGAACATGAGCCCCACTTCAGGTAAAGCATAAGCCCTGCTTTGGGTGATCCCTGCTTCTCCCCCTCCCCCAGCCCCTCCTGGGATTCTTCCTCTCTCTGCCCCTCACTCACTTGCGCCCTTTCTCTCTCAACAACAACAAAAAATTAAAAATTAAAATACATGGCTAGACCCACATTAAAACAAGAAGAAGGAGGAGGAGGAGAAGGAGGAGAAATAGCTACTACTTACAGAAGTTGAACAAGACCAAGACTGGGCTGGGTCTTTCTTTAAATCAGTGGTTCTGCTACTTCCTATTTATCCAAGGGATTCAGGAGTGCTGATGCATAGGGGCACATGTACCCCAACGCTTATAGCAAAGCTTTCAACAGTAGCCAAATTATGGAAAGAGCCTAAATGTCCATCAACTGATGAATGGATCAAGAAAATGTGGTTTATATATACAGTGAAATACTACTTGGTGATGAGAAAGAACGAAATGCCGCCATTTGCACCAATGTGGATGGAACCAGAAGGTATTACGCTGAGTGAAATGAGTCAGTTAGAGACAGACAGATATCATTATGTTTTCACTCATAGGTGGATCTTGAGAAACTTAACAGAAGACCATGGGGGAAGGAAAGGGGAAAATAGTTACAAACAGAGAGGGAGGGAGGCAAACCATTAGAGACTCTTAAATACAGAGAACAAACTGAGGGTTGATGGGGGTGGGGGAGAAGGGGAAACGGGTGATGGGCATTGAGGAGGGCACCTGTTGGGATGAGCACTTGATGTTATATGGAAGCAATGAACCACGGGGATCTACCCCCCAAAACCAAGAGCTCATTGTATATACCCTGTACGTTAGCCAATTTGACAATAGATTATATTTTAAAAAAACAAAAAATCAAAAGCCCCCAAAACGTTTCTGGACACCCAAACACAAATAAATAAATAAATCAGTGGTTCTGTACCTTTCAGGACCAACACTCCATTTTACATTTTATTACAGGTATTTGTGTTATTTCTTTTATTATTCTGAAGCAAAATTCATGATCTATATGATCTACTTACATCCCTTACTAGAATATAAAGAAGAAATAAAAGGTAACTAATTTATAATGAAATAATATGTATTTTGATGTGAAATACTGAAGCCTGATTATCCAGGAAAGAAAAAATCATCCCCAGTAATTTTAAAAAGGCACTTCGGTTGGGCGCCGAGGACTTGAAATACAGCCCCAGTCGAGAATCACTGGCTGGAGCTGCCTCCATTATTCTCAGAAGCTGGGTGACCTTGGGCCAGTGGCCTCCCCTTTCTGATCCTCAGGTCCTTCATCTGTGATGTGAGGGCAAACAGCAACCAGGCCGTGCGAGGGCCCAGTTCTGTAGAATATGGTGCACAGGGCACAGGGCAGGCTTGGGAAATGGCGTAAGTGATGATGATGATGATGATGGTGATGGCGAGGATAAATTCATGCCAATTCCATCCATATTTCCTAACCCCCCTTTATAAAGGAATAGCAGTTAACATTAAGATGCTGTATCTTGGGGCGCCTGGGTGGTTCAGTCGGTGAAGCGTCTGACTATAGAGTTCAGCTCAGGTTATGATCTCACGGTCGTGAGAGTCTCCTTAAGATTCTCTCTCCCTCTCCCTCTGCCCCTCACCCCTGCTCACATGCGGAGGTGCTCTCTCTCTCTCTCTCTTTCTCTAAATAAATAAATAAGTAAAATGCTGTATCTCATTTAATTTCTCATCACAAGCCCCATGAGAGGGGTTCCCCATTTTCAGATGAGGAAACTGGGGCTCACCGCAGCACTGAGGCCCTCCAGGAGCTCCAGAGATGGGACCAGGACATGCACCACTGAGGACTATCCCAGAGCTTATGTCCGGCCTCCATCCACACTGCTCCTTCAAGGTCGCTACCACCTCCTCTGACTGGGCCCCTGAGGTGGTGGGGTCACCCCTGGGCTGAGACCCGAGCCTGGCAGGTGTGTGAGGAGCTGGGCTCTGCACACTGCTGGAGGCGGTGTGGATGGGGCTGCCTTTTGAAAATGAAATGGTTGTTCTGGGGCCAAGGCCCGTTCTTTCCATTTTTGGGGAGTGTTCTGAGCAGCACACTGAATCCCAGATCCAGAAAGAGTTCCGCGCGCCACACGCACACTGCAGCATTCTTTATATGGTGAAGACACTGAGAAACACAGACAGCTCTAGAATTCTCACTAGGTGCCAGGGCCTGCCTAAGGCACTTCACACGGAGAATCTCACTTTATTCTAAAAGTAGCCTTATAGTTGGTACTATGATTAGTCCTTTTTTACAGAGGAGAAAATTGAGGCTCAGAGAAGTTAAGTAACTTCTCCAGAGTCACCCAGCTGGACACTGGCAGAGCAAGGATTTGGATCCAAGTGGTTGGGTTCTAGCATTCTTAGCACTTAACGCTAGTGCCCTCCGGATCAAAGCCATGTTTAAAAATAAAACTCCAGAAAGACTGGGATGAAAACAGCAAAAATGTTCTAAATATTCATTTCTAGGTTGCAAATATGTCTAAGAGGATAAGGACGTGTTTGTTTGATCTTTTCTCTATTTTCCAAATTGCAGATAATGAGTATATGTGGTTTTTACAGTGGAAAAAGACCCCGTGCATTTGACTCTCAAGGCACCTGCCATGATTATAATTAGCAATTACTTCAGGAATGTTTATTCAAAGGCCCGTCTTCCCACGGGCTGGGGAGCTTTGCAAGGACCAGGATTGTACATTTTGCTCACTGTTGTGTTCCCAGCCCCTCGCACATTGTCTGGCACTCCAAAGGTGCTCGGTAAACGTTTTTCCAATGAACTATATCACACTTCCACTTTGGGTGAGCCCCTTACTGCTCTGAGCCTCAGTATTCCCATCTGTGAGCTGGGGGAAAGCACATCTGTCATGAGGACCAAATGAGATGGTGGATGGAAACGCTTCATTTAAGGGTTCTTAAGCTTTTGCATCTTGTTCCCTCAGCCTTTGAAGGAACAGGCCCCTCTTGCCCCACCTTTCCCCTCCCTTCTCTCCTTCCTCCCAATTCCTGGGCCATGGAGGGGAGACGGGGACAGAGTTCTTCTTCCCTTACCTCCAAGACGTTGATGTCTGCATTGCTGAAATCGATGTTGAGGATTTTGGGGAGAGGGACGCCAGAGCCCAGCACGGCTGCGAAAAGAAACAACAACAAAACGGTGAGGCATGGTCAGCACGGCTGAGAGGTGTCAGCCGCACTGCAGGCTCCCAGTATTTTCAGGGACACCGGCCATTTCTTCTCCATCTCGAGGCCTTTGCCCTGGCAGATGCTGCCCCCAGAGCACACTCCCTCACCCTTCAGGCTCTGAGCCTTCCTGAGACAGTTTGGATATCACGTTTTCTAGAACTGCCCCCTTCCCATGACAGGGATTGCAGGCTGTTAATTCTCTGCTTCCACATCTGTCACCTCTCCCCATCTTGTGAGTTTCTGGCAGGCAAGGACTGTGTCCCCGGCATCACCCAGCCCTGGGCTGGGCACAGAGGAGACGACAGATGTTTGCTGAATGGAGGCATGGAAGGGCACACATGGGCCATGGATGTGACATTTGGTTGTAGATTGGCAGAATCGAGGTAGATTCATGCTGATTCACATTCTAGGAAGGGAGGGAGGGAGGGAAGAAGAAAAAGAAGAAGGAAGAAGGAAAAGAGGGAGGAAGGAAGGAAGAAAGGGCGGGGAAAGAGGGAAGGAGGGAGAAAGGAAAGAAGGAAGGAAGGGAGGGAGGAAAGAAGAGAGGAAAGTAAGAAGGAAGAGAGGGATGAAAAGGTATGGAACCCACTTTGAGAATCGTGGTTCTTCTCCACTCTCTCACTTTTGAGAATAGTAAATTGCATCATAGTGAGACTGAGGGACTTGCTGCCAAGTTCACATCACCTCCTAGTGACCAAGCCAGGGCGAGGGGCTCCACCTCCTGCCGCAAAGGTCAGCCCAGCCCAGCCTAGCTCCTGATTGGTGACAGTGCCTGGTCTTGGTAACCAGGGCTTTCCTGTGACTGAGATTCAGCCTTGTCTGGTCACTGTGGTCAGGACGGAGGACTGTGTGGCCTGGAGAGCTCCCCAAAGGAGCCCTCGCCGGTAGAGCTGATAGCAGCCCCTCTGTCCTCTCCTCCATGAGGCTGAAGCGGGGAGAGAGGGGTGTGGCCAGGCTGGCGGAGGCCTTGGGGGCAAGGTTCCCAGTTACAATGGGGTCAGCTGCTCACGTAGCTTCCCGACAGCATCCCGGAGGCACCAAGGGGAGGCATCATGCTCAGCCCCTTCTTTTTACGAGGTTGGGCAAGAAAACCCTCTCATAGTTCCACGGCTGCCAGGGGCGGATTCTGGGTTAGGAGGCTGGGGAGATTGGTACCAGCAGCCTCAGCTTTTCTGTCCTGACCAAACTTTCTGCAACCATAAAGTGCTCACACTCCCTGCATGGAAAATTAAATACGCGATTGACAATCAACTGGGGCCATAACAATGTTAATGTACCTCATAATACGAAACTGTAGACCTCAAAGTGGTTAAGAAGGTAAATCTCATGTTATGTGTATTTTACCACGACTAAAAATAAACCTTAAAGAGATCAGGAAATAACTTAGGCTATATTTTTTTAATTAAGAAAAAAGAGTTTAAAAGGAAATATAACCATGGATTGAGGTTAATTGCCTCTGGGAGGTGAGGTTTTACATTTCAAACCGTTCAAGATTTTCTAAAACTTACACACATGTAATTTTCATATGCAATCAGGATTTTACATAGGTAATCAGAAAAATCAGCCAAATAAGGAAAGAAAAATGAAGAGGAAGAGGAGGAGGAGGAGGAGAAGGCTGTGGCAGAAGCAGCAAATACGGAAGTTGACAGATCCTTGGGGCAGCATTTGCATTCAGAGGATTAAATAAATAAGCTTAGAATGATGTTCTCAGAAATGCTGTTGAGGTAGAATGGCTGAGTCAAACATGCCTGACGAGCCAGCAGCCACCAGGTCCCCATGTCCCCCCCAACTCTGCGGAGGCACAGGCCCCGCTCTCACCGTTCATGGCGGGCATAAACGCCAGGTCAAAGATCTTCCCGACCAGCACCTCCAATAGGCCAACCTGCAGGGGAAGAAGGAGAACTCAACCCAGGCAGCGGTCCGCTCAGGTCCCAGGGGCTCCTTGAGATCCTGCCCTGTGGCCCAGGCGGAAGGCGCAGAGCTGCTCTGGGAGAACGTGGGAGATGCCCCTGACCCTAGAACCACCTAGGGGACAGCAAGGTGCCCGTCCACCTGCTCTCAGTGTAGCTGGGGAGACTGAAGCCGAGAGCAGGGCGAGCGCCGGTCCCAGGCTCATGTAGCCAACACTCTGGGGTTGCATCCCAGCTCGGTCTGTGTGGGCCTCTGAGAAGTCGCCCTCAGCTCCCTGACCCTCAGTTTCCTCAGCTGTAAAATGGGCCAGCTAGCCCAGCCTGCAAGGATGCAGTGAGGATCACAGGCAGATCAGGTAAAATACTTGGCCTAGAGACTTTTCCTGTGTGCACGCTCTTGACGTCCCTAAGCCCTGGTTTCGACGCGTGAAAACAGGAAGGAATAATCCTTGTCCAGTGGTTGTAAAAGCCGAACGTCCACTGCTCTATGTAAAGCGATGCCCTGCTGTAGGACCACATCGGGTGGCAGCGACGAGGGCACGGGACTTTCATCCCAGCTTCTCTGCCTTGGCTGCCTTATCTGGAAAACGGGCTAATAACTGTACCCAAACTGTACGTTTGTTGTGAGGATTAAACGAGAGAAATTTGTTAAAAAAAAAAAAAAAAAAAAGCTTAATTTGGTGCCTGGTGTCGGTCTCTGTGGCCCCAGGACCCAGAAATATTCTCTAATCTCACTCTCTGTGTGAGCTCCTTTTTCTGCTTGGGGCCCAGAGATCTCAGTGCTGGTTCCAGTCGTGTCCCAAGCAGCGGTGAGGCTTGTCGCTGCCTGTCCCTGGGCCCCAAGCTCTCCTTCTATAAAATGCGGCTGGTGACACCAGCCCCATGGGGTGTAGAGGCTCAGGGTGGAAAAACTCAAAAATAGGCAACACAATAGGTATTTAACTCCCTCACTATGTGGAAATTTCACCCATGGTTGTTCTAGTTGTCAAGTAAAAGAAAAGAGGGGCATTTTGGAGACCCTTGGTGGTGTAGGGGGACCCAGGAAGAAACAAAGAGATGAAATGGGACCCAATCCTAGAATCTGAGCTTCCCCGATTAGAAAGGCAGAATTTCAGAGCAAGGTGGTAAAAGGGTGGTTAGAAATACATCAGAATCTGTTTGCTTTACAGATGAGGAAACTGAGGCTCAGAGTGGATTGGTATTGCTCGAGGTCACATAGGAGTTAGTGGCAAAGCCAAGGCCCCGGATCCAGAAAGGAAGGGGTGCTGTAGGACACGGCTGTCCCTACTGCTTCCCCATCTCAGAGTGAGAAGATTTGGGTCAGGTTAGCCTCCAGGTGCCTGGGGGGCTCAGTCAGTTAGGCATCTGACTTCAGCTCCGGTCATGATCTCACGGTTCATGGGTTCAAGCCCCATGTCGGGCTCTGTGCTGACAGCTCAGAGCCTGGAGCCTGCTTCAGATTTCTCTCTCTGCCATCCCTCCCACCCTTGTGCTCTGTCACTCTCTCTCTCAAAAATAAAAAGTAAAAACCATTAAAATGGGACAGCCTCGGGGCACCTGTGGCTCAGCCGGTTAAGCGTCCAACTTTGGCTCAGGTCATGATCTCGTGGTCCGGGAGTTTGAGCCCCACGTTGGGCTCTGTGCTGACAGCTCAGAGCCTGGATCCTGCTTCAGATTCTGTGTCTCCCTCTCCTTCTGACCCTCCCCTGCTCATGCTGTCTCTCTCTCAAAAATAAAATAAAACATTAAAATTTTTTAAAAAAATAATAAAATGGGACAGCCTCTTTGGTAGAGTTGGAGCTGTGAGTCTGTACCCCGCCCCTTGCTGGCTTTGTGGGCCTCAGTTTCCCCACCTGTAAAGGAGGCCTGACAGAGATGATGTCAGTGCCATGGAATTCACAGACACACTCGGCCCCGGCTAGTCATGTGGGGACGCCCTTCCCAGAAGATCTTGCCCTTGAGCTTAGTACTTACATCAAAGTTGCCTACGTTTGAGGTTCTGAGGTTGAGGTGAGTCCTGCCAAAAAAGCAAACAGCCTGTTAGGAGTGGTGACTGTCGGAGAATCCTAAGAGGTTTATGTTCCAATAAACTATCGAAAGCCCCTCTGCCAACATCCTCACAAAGACTTTGTTTGACTCAGGGTGGGACCCAGTCAATAAGAACAATGTTGATCTGCACGCATTGAGCACCAATGGTGTCCTAGACATGATGCTAAGGCTTTCATACCCTGCACAGGAGCCCCTGAGCCGAGGTGTCGCTTCCGAGGTCTCAGTGACCCACGCTCAACTGCAGTCTGGAAGAGATGATCCTCCTTCTGACGTATTGTCGGAAGGTCAACGGCAGCCTGACGCCACGTCACAGTCCTACCTCGTTCACCTGACTTCATCCAGCGCGACACGTGGACATTTTACCCTCTCACCTCATCACCCGGAGGGGGTGAGCACAGCATAGTATTTTGAGAAAGAAATTTACGTTGACGTAAATTTTATTACAGTGTATTGTTATAATTGTCCTATTGATTGTTGTTGTTCATCTCTTCCTGTGTCTAATTTATAAATTAAACATTATCGCAGGCATGTTTGTACAGGAAGACACAGGGGAGCTGGGTTCGGGACCATCTGCGCTTTCGGGCATCCGCTGGGGGTCTTGGAACAGATCCCTGCGGATAAGGAGGGACGGCTGTAAACGCTCCAGTCAGAACTGTGACACCTACTAGCTGTATGTCCTCGGCCACAGTGCTTACCCTCTCTGTGCCTCAGTTTCCTCTGCAAACTGAGCGGCTGCAGGGACTAAACGAGTGACCCACGTCAAGCCTGTGCCTGGTACACAGTGCGCGCCAGGCACACATGAGCCTTCATCCCCGCCTCGCTGGCTCCTTTCGGCAACCCTGTGGGGGAGTCACCTGAGGCTCCCGGGGTACCTCCCCGGGGCCACAGGGCTCAGCGGGGAGAGCCCAGGACTCTCCCCTGCGGAGCGCTCCTGGCTGCTGTGCTCAGGGAGGCTCGAGGCCTGGGTTCGAGGCCCCTGTCTGCACTGTGAGGGTCTCTGCCTGCCTGCACCTGAATCTCACCTGCAAAACCTTGGCCCCACCTGAGGCCACAGCTGGTGGGCAGCCAGCAGGAGAGAAGCCAGTGAGCCTTCTCGGGGGAGACGACTCGGCCTCCACGTGTTTTACTGCCGACTTCCACTCCCTTCCATCCTTCGCCCTCGGCCCCTCCGTCCACAACACCCCAGCTTTTTCCTGCCCTCAAAGCTTGCCTGCACTGCTCTGGCTGCCTGCAACCCCCCCCACTGGCCCCTTCTCGTCATCCAGGCCTCAGGTCCTTAGAAACTCCTGGATGGCTCTGAGTTGTGTCCTAGTTTGAGGAATTCCCATTGTTGGGCTTGATCAGCTGTTGTAAGAAGAAAAAGTTATAACGAACAAGCCCATGCTGGCAACTTGACATACAACCTCATTTATCTTGGAGTGGGAGTAAGCAGAGCACTTACTGCCGTAGGCTGAGGTCAAGAAGGAAGTGACCTTTAGGGCTTAGCTCGCTGCCTGGCATGTGGAAAGTAGTTTACAGTTGTTACTGTGGGTCCTGTGAGGTAGTGACTATTATCCCCATTTTCAGATGAGAAAACTGAATTTCAGAGAGGCAAAGTCACTTGGCCTCTGTCACACAGCCCGTCCATGGTCACGTTAGGATGTGAACTCATGCTGCCTGGCTTGTAACCATGAGACGCAGCTCCAGCTCAGACAGACCCAGGCCAGCCCAGAGCCCCCTCTCTGCACCCGCTGTGTGGCCCTGAGTAAGCAAACCCACTTCTCTAGGCCCTAGTTGTCTCCTCTTTAAGATGAGAGGCTCCGCAAGGCCATTGCGAGGCCAAACAAGGGAATGCAGATAAACACCTAGTGCAAGCCTGGCCCATCGTCATCATGGCCGTCATGATTATTGTTGATGTTGTAGTTGTTGTTGGCAGTATGTTCCTTTACCCAGCTCACGGCATCACCCCCACTGGCCAGCTCGGCCAGTGGCCTTGGCAGTCACAGCCCATTTTTACCGGCGCAGCCTCTCGGGTTTACCCAGCCCGAACAGCCATGCTGGGGGACCTCTGGTGACCTCCCAGGTGTCCCTTCCGGCAGCACCACAGAGGCCTTTCTGAGCAGCAAGAGCCCGAGTCCGCAACCCCCTTACTTCTCCAGCTTGGCGTCGATCATGAGCTTGTCTCCCTCCACGGAAAACATGGCCAAGAGCTCTGTGTCCTGGAGGAAAGAGGGACGAGAATGTCGCCGCTGGGAGGGCACCAGGGGCCGGCTGGGTGCTGCCTCAACACGCAGCACCACTCAGGCTGCTCCTCGCAGTCTTGGTCAAACCTCCTTTTACGAGCCGAGAGCCCAGTACTGCTCACTATATACTGGGTATCCCCCCTCTAGAGGGAAGGGGTTGGGGATAATAAATTGCCTATGTTTGCTTGCAAGTTTGTTGCCTTCCGGTAAGGCAGGAGGGCCAAGAACATTCCGCAGAGAGATACCGTCACAGGGAGCAGCAATGGCTGGGCTGGTGCGGGTGTTTCCCCAGGTGTTCTGAGCTGTCTCGGGGGTGGGCTGGCCCGCAGCCTGTGCAGCCAGTGAGCCCCTGGAGATGAGACTGGGCGTCCCCAGCACCGGTCATAACTGCCCCACCCCCATGCCCAGGAGCAGGCATGAAAGGTCCAGACTGAACCCCTCTCCAGCAGAAGACTTGTTTATTTAAAACTTTTTTTTAATGCTTTTTATTTATTTTTGAGAGACAGAGAGAGAGACAGCGTGAGCAGGGGAGGGTCAGAGAGAAAGGGAGATACAGAATCGGAAGCAGGCTCCAGGCTCTGAGCTAGCTGTCAGCACAGAGCCTGAGGTGGGGCTCGAACCCACAAAGTGTGAGATCATGACCTGAGCTGAAGCCAGACGCTTAACCGACTGAGCCACCCAGACGCCCCAGCAGAAGACTTGTTGTAGGAAAGTCTGTCTTAGCGTCCCTGCTACACCCACAAAAAAAAAAAAAAAAAACATAAAGCGGAATAAATCAGTCTTTTGAAAAGAAGGAAATTCCAACACATTCAGGTGATGTTATTAGCAGTAACAATAGCAGCCTTCATTAGGATGATGAAAGACTGCAGGCTCTGGGTGCGTGTGGCAGGGACCACGTGGGCACGGGGAAATCACCCAATTCATTCATGAGGAAATGGCGTTTGAACTGAGGCCTGATGGCTTTGTAGGATTTGACCAGATGAAAAAGATGTGAGAGTGATCCAGGCAGTGGGAAGGTATGTGCCAAAGCCCTGGGGCAGGAACGAGGTTGGTGTTAGATGGAAGAGAGCAGGCCAGAGAGCAAGGAGGTAAGAGTGCTGCAGGAGACTGAGTGGGAAGGGGCCAGATCCGGCAGGGCTAGCAGGCAGGAGGAAAGTCGTGGCTGCACCCTGGGGCCACCGGGGCGTCATGGCAGGACTGAGCTGGGTCATACAGACATTTGGGCGATCGACCGGGAAATTTCCACATGGTAGAGACTAATCAACAAGGGGCTGAATCAGGGACAGCCATCTCCACTCCCTGGGTGAGCACCAGCCCTTTTCATCTGGCATCTGATGATGCCCAGAAAGGACCCCCTGTGCACCATGGCTTGGCATGCTCTAGCTGAGGACACTCACTTCCTGGATTAGGAGTGGCTCATTTGATCTTGAGCCCTGGGAGGAAAGACTGAGAAGACACAGAAGATGGGACAGAACCCTAAGTGTCTGAATCTAAAGCTTTAACCACCAAGGGGGAAATAACACAGCCCACTGCTTCAACAAATATTCACTGAACACCTACTGTGTGCCGAAGTCTGTGCTAGGCTCTGAGGATGCCATAGCAAATAAGACAATTTACATCTCTGTCTAGAAACAAACTAACAAATGCATTTTGTAATGTCAGGGTAAAGCTACAAATCAAATAAAGCAAGAAAGGCAGAGAGAGAGAGAGAGATGGGAGGGGCGGGGACATTTTAGACCGCGAGTATGGGAAGACGTCTCTGGGGAGGTGACATCTGAGGAGAGACCTAAAGGAAATGAGGGAGTGAGTCATGCAGATACCTGGGGAAAGAGCATTCCAAGCAGAGGGAACAGCATGTGCAAAGGTCCTGGGTTAGAACTCCACCTGGCATGTTGGTGAAATAGTGAGGAGCTGAAAGGTAACCAGGGGATAATCTAGAACTTTGTGGGTTATTGTTAGGGGATTGGCTCTTGTTTCAGGATTGAAAGGAAATGATTTGAGAAAAGGAGCCACAAGATTTTAAGAGGATTCCTCTCTGAAATAACTGGAAATTATTGTATTTGTATCCGTCTCCTGCTAGGTACCAGGGACATGAGAACCAGTACCATCTTCCTTGTTTCCCCTTTCTCCAGCATCTAATAGAAAGCATAACACATAGTAGGTGCTCAATAAAAACTGCTGAGTGCATGAGTTGCCACACAGCATGGTATACAGCCTGTGAATAATAATAGTCAACACTGCTGGAGCACTTCCAGTATGACAGGTCCTGCTCTGAGTGTCTTACTAATACTCTGCTTCCACCTGCATAAAGTAGAGGAGAAAAATCAAGCCCAGAGAGAGGGAGTGACCCACCCAAGCTCACACAGCTAGAAGTGCTAAAGGTTGAATTTGAATTAGATCATCTGGGCCCCAAGTTGGGCTTATCATCACTATGGCACTGTGGGGACTTGAAGGGGTCTGGGGGCTCCAGAAGACTACTTGGTGCCCCCCCTCCCACTGACACTCACCACATCAATGAGGCAGATAGTGGTCTCAACGTCGTTGGGCTGGGAGACCATGACCTCGGAGGTGGCGAAGACCTTCACCAGCGCCTTGTCCTTCTGCAGCGTCACTGAAGGCGGGTTGGGTACCTGGATCCTGATGGTGAGAGGGCGGGACTCGGGGTACTGCTGGAACACCTGGGGGGGACACCAGGCCGGAGTGAGGGGGGCCCTGGCCGGCAGAGGTTCCTGGCACGTTACCAGTCAGCCTCTAAGCACACGGCCCAGAGTCTCACCCTGGGCACCTGCAGATTGACAGCATTGCTCGAACCCTACAAACCCCATGGGAAGGCTCTAGCCTGCTCCCGGGTTTGGGGAGGGGGCTGCCCTCTCCGAACCCCTCACCCGGGATTACCGTGAGCATTAAATGTGGAGGTGCTGGCAAGGCCTCAAGCTCAATGCCCGCTGCCTGGAGACGTTCAAGACTTGCTACTGAGCAAGATGGGTTCATCTGGACGTTCATGATGGCATCGAATCATTACAACAAATCCCGAGGGCGTTTTTTTTCTCCGAGCTACAGATAAAAAACTGAGGCTCAAGCAAATTGTCCAAGGCCAGCAGGAGAGCTGGGATGCCAGCCCAGGGCTGCGCCTCTCCCCTCTGAATGCCCCACCTGGACTGAGAAGGTTCATAATTTGGGGGGACTTCACAGTGAATTTCCAGAGCAAGACACCGCCTCTCTGGGTTTGTAGGGGTCTCTGGAGACCTCTGGTGGGAGGAATCTGAGCCTGTTCGCTGCAAATGGACTCCCCAAAAGTTAATTCGCTAAAGGGACAGTTCATCAAAAACTTAGCTCCCATGTTTGCTAAATCACTGCTTTACCAAAAAAATTATTTTAAAGAACATTCTTCTTTTTTTTTTTTCTTTTTTAAAAAAAGATTTTAAGTAACCTCCACACCCAGCCTGAGGCTCACATTCATGACCCCAGGACCCAGAGTTGCCTGCTCTCTGACTGACCCAGCCAGGCGCCCCAAAGGAACACTTTTCTTAAATATATTAAATGAATTTAACTACATGGTAAAAACTACAAAGTTGCTTTAAAAAGAATCCACGTACATGAAACTTTTCCATGGGCAATGCAGCAGTGTGGGTGGGTCCTGGTCCTAAGACGACTCTATTCATGTTCTCGAACACATTGTCAAGGTGAAATTCTTTCATTTATTTTTAAAAATCTTTTGTAAAGTTTATTTTGTATTTTGAGAGAGCACAAGGAGGGGAGGAGCAGAGAATCCCAAGCAGGCTCCCTGCTGTCAGCGTAGAGCCCCATGCAGGGCTCAAACTCAAGAACTGGATGGGAGAGATCAGGACCTGAGCCAAAATCAAGAGTCAGATGCTTAACCACATCCGACTGAGCCACCCAGGTGCCCCGAGGTGAGATCCTTTTAAACAAACTCTTGATCTCTTGGCAAATCTAGTAGATTCACAGCCACATGACCACTCAGTGAGTTCACCCTTTGGCAAATTGGCTTTCAACAAATCAGTGATTTGGTAATTGGTTTTTCACAAAGGGTTTTCAGGCAACCTGGAGGGGCCGACCCCAACATACATGGTCTCCAATGCTTAGCAAGACTTTCCTTCACAGGGACTTGGAGAGGTTACCGCAAACTCCCCCCCAGCAGCAGGAGACCCTGGATGCGCATCGCAGCTCTGATTAAGCCCGGGTCTCCAGGACACATTCTTCTGCGACTAGCCTGAAGCCCCACGGCTGCAGACCCAGTCCCATTGCAAGGTCTGAGTCTGTGTTAGCAGAGCGCTGCCATTTGCCATATTGTGTGACTGCTCTGAGCCTCTGTTTCCCTGTCTGTAAAATGGATTGTTCCTCTTTTCCTGCCCCGTTAATGAGGGAGATGACTAAAGGCACATAAAAGAGTAAATTCCTAATTTTTTTCATAAGCTGTAAAGTGCAGTGCACATGAGAAGTGGTCCAATAAGTAAAAGGTCCAGTTGTTAGAAGTCTACCTGTCTTTGGGACCTGCCGCTGTTTTTGACATTAGATAATGGTGCTATGCCATTCAGCCTCCAACCACAGGAGGCCGATAGTGATCATTTGTTGAGTTGGGTCTCCTTTCCTGCTTCTGGAATCTAACCAGGAACAGACAGAGCAGGTAGAGAAGAGATGAAAAATGTCTAAAATGATTGTAGATGACAGCAATCCTTGTACCTGCATAGCACTTACTATGTAAGAAGCTCTTTGCTGCCAGGTGCAGGCTAAGAGGTTTGGACCAATGCTGGGACCAGACCTGGGATCAGAAAGGTCTTTGTTCCAACTGTATATAGCTAATAATCTGACAAGAGCACTTGCCCTTGTTTAAAAAAAAAAAGATTTTGTTATTATTAACAAGAACTATAATAGCGAACATTTATCAAATGCCTACTCTGTGCCTGTGTTCAAATCCCGGGTTCACAGCCACACAGTGAAGTGGGCATTGCTATCCCCATTTTCCAGATGAGAACACTGAGGCTCAGAGAGACATCATTTGCCTATGGTAGTATGGCTGAGACATGCTTAGCTAGAATTCAAATTCATGTTTATTCCCCAAATCTGGCCCTTCCCATCTAAGCCACCATGCACCTGCGTGTGTCAGCATCTTTACATGAATTATCACCTTCATCTCCTTTACTTTCTTAGATGAAGCTGTGGAGTAGGAGCTCATGTCTTTTTTAAAAAATGATGAAGCCAAAGCTCAGAGATGTTAAGACTCTTGCCTGAAGACACACAGCGATGAAGCAGCCAGGAAAGGATTAGACCTGTGCAGACTAGTCCACTGCTACAGCTCAGGATCTTTCCACCTCAATCTGCCATGACACCCTGGCGTAGGGATTCAGACACCACATCTTTGTCACTGCAATGGGATCACCCCACCCTAGTTCTGGGCGTCTCCCCTTCTGACCCAGTTCCTGGGACACCGGAAGACAAGGGGACGCATCTGCCTTACGTACCTTGGGAATCAGAGCTCCCAGCGTGGACGTGGTGAGAGGAGGAAGTTCTTCAAACTGCAGGAGGAGAAGAAGGGGCGTGTGAGGCCCTCAGGCCACAGGGACAGACTGGAGGTGCTGACATAGTGACTAAACTCCTACACCCCCAACCAGCTGCCCAGCTGGCAGGGGCATCTTCTTCCCCTCAAAGACCCCTCAGGGGGCCCCGCCTGTCCAACAGCGACCCCCATACTGATCACGGCAGCCATTCTGCAGTTAGGTGGACAGGGGCAGCCACTTAAACTTACTATGCACATAACTTTGTGGGGCAAAGACCGGACTCTTTCTCCTCTAAATGTAATTCTTAACTTTTTTAAGTTTATTTATTCATTCTGAGAGAGAGAGAAGCAGAAAGAGAAGGAAAGAGAATCCTAAGCAGGCTCTGCACTGCCAGTTCGGAGCCCCACTTGGGCCTCAAGCCCACAAAACATGAAATCATGACCTGAGCCAAAACCAAGTCAGACACTTAACCAATGGAGCCCCCCAGATGCACTTAAATGTAATTCTTTATTAAAACTAGGTGAGCATCAGTGAGTCTGCGTGCATAACCCAGTGTCCACTAAATGCATAATTCTGCCGTATCCCTGAGCCACTTGCTCTATTACTCCATGTTTTCTTTAAATTGATTGGCTTTTGAAAACTTCAAATTAAAAAAAATGGAAAGTTGGTACCATTTAACAGAAAGAAATAGCAACTGTAAAAATAAATGCAATAAAAATAAAACAGTGCCATTACATTCTGCATGGATGTTGTTGTCTGTGGAGGGTTATCGGTGTGAGTTCTGTTCTCTCTGAGTTACAAAGAGGACACTTAAAAGTGCAAGAGAGGGTTAACTATACACTAGCACCAAATGGAGACGTCTTGGTGGAATCAAGATGGACATAATTCGTATGATGGCTTTTTGGAGAACTTCTTGTTCTTAGGAGATACACAAAAATTTATGGAGTAAAATGTCATGTTTCCAAGAACTTAAATTGTTCAACAATAGCTAGCTAGCTTGTTGGTAGATAGGTTAGATAGGCAGATGGATGGAATGATGGAAGGAAGGAAAGAAGGAAGGAAGGGAGGAAGGAAGGAAGGAAGGAAGGAAGGAAGAGAGGAAGGAAAAGAGGAAGTATGGATGAGAAGGTGGGTAGATCCACGGGTGAGCAGATGAATCGGTAGCCATGAAACAAATATGACAAAATATTAACTGGTGAAGGATATTTGGGCACTGATTATGCTATTTTGTTTTGGTTTTGTTTGTTTGCTTGTTTGCTTGCTTGCTTGCTTGTTTTTGAGAGACAGAGAGATAGACCATGAGGAAGGGCAGAGAGAGAAGGAGACACAGAATCTGAAGCAGGCTCCAGACTCTGAACTGTCAGCACAGAGCCTGCAGCAGGGCTTGAACCCATGAACCGTGAGATCATGACCTGAGCTGAAGACACCCTTGATTATGCTATTTTGTATGCTTGAGATTTTTAAAGAAAAAGGTTTGGAAAGAAAATTATCCTGGAGCATACCTTATTCTTATGTATCTTTTAGTTATTTAATATCAGTGTTTACCAAGTAAAAGGATTCTAAGCATTTATACTGGGATACATATGTAAGAATATATATTATGCTTTTAAAGAAGGATTGGCATAAAATTAAATAGAACTGAATAGAGATTAACTTTCTCATCTTGATGTTCTTTAATGCCAGGTCTATGAATCATCTAAAATCACCCCAGTCACCGTGCTTTGGTAAACATTGACACAACCAATACATGTCCGTGAGCGGGAAGTGAGTCAGGGATGCACTGTTTTCTCACTTTAAAGCGATTTGCCCGAGGCTGTGGGGACTAGACAGGACCAACGGGGGAGCTGTTTGCTGCCCAGCCCAGCCCCCCGCGGGAGGGGACCATGACTCACCATGCCATTGGTGATGTCGATATCCAGTGCCCCCTGCTTCTGCAGGAGGGCCAGCACTGAGCCCAGGAAGTTGGCAGAGATGGCCAGTTGGGAGTTGGTGTTGTCGCCCATGGGGGGTAACTCTGGCATCTTCTGTCTGGAAGCCGTGGCTGGCCGCCCCAGCGGGTAGTCAATGAGATCTCCTCCAGCCTCTCCAACCAGAGTCTGGGGGGGGCAGAGAGGAAAGAGGTCACAGGGAGGGTTACCGGGAGACGAGTGGAGGAGGCTGAGCCTGGAGCAAGGTCCTCACAGCCTTCCTCGATTAAACCCGCTGGGTCTGAGTGACCCTTCTGTTATGGCCCCTGGCTCTTCTTCATCTGTGATGGAAGGGGACCTCTTGCAGTTGGCACTTTGTGGCCACTTGGAACCACAGGCTATCATCCTTCATTTTGAATACATGTACGACATGGATTCTTTCCCCCTGGGTCCTTGCAAGAGGAGTTCGTTATGTGTCCGCACAATGCTCATGGTGTATCTACCCTCTGAAGACCAGACCCCTCTCCACGGTCTACACATGCTATGTGGTCTGCCTGCGGGGACTTCTCTGCCTCATTGAGAGCCACTCTGTCCCTACTGCCCCTGGTCAGCCCCTGCCACCATCCCACTACTCCCACTGTGGCTCCTTCCCACACACTCTTCCCTGACTCACACTCCTCTCTTATTATGCCCCACTTACTGGCAGGTCTCAGCTTACATGTCACTTCCTCCAGGAAGCCCTCCAAGACCTCCCTGGATACATCCCAACTCCTTGCTGTAGGCTCTGATATCCTGGGACCCTCTTTCACAGAACTCATGATCTTTGTGTGTGTTTGAAGGACCCTTGGATGGCCCATCCTTCCGATGGATTGTAAGCCCCATTAAGGCAGAGATCTCACTTGTTCACAGAGCACCTCCAGCCCCAGTACGGAGCCTGGCACACGGCAGGTAACCAACAAATATCTCTTGAATGACTAGTGTTTATGAATAGGCAAGGTGGGAACATATGTGTGTTCACATATGTCCCGTGTATGTGGCAGCCTGGGCGTGCACCTGCCCTTCTGTACCTGACAGAGCAGCGGGGGGAGCACCCACGTTGGTACAGCCCCGGGAGAGGAACGTGTGCGTGTGCCCCGTGCACAGTTAGGGGTCAGAGTCAGTGGTGTGCTGGAACCCGCTCACACCGGCTTGCAAGAGCGAGCTCCGTGCATGTCTTCCCAGCTCTCGAGGCAGTGGTATAAAGTTAGTAGCTTGAAACTGGCCATGATGGGAGTATTTAGAGCATGGCCACCAGCATGGAGGTCACCTCATTATGTCATACAGTTGCTGTGAAGATAGACTGAGTCAACTACATGAAGCACTTGGAATGTGCCTGCCACGCAGTAAACACTTGGCGAGTATTTCCTGATGTGGCTTCTGGAAGGTCTTCAAGAATCAGAAGAGGGTCCTGTTCAAACATGGCTTCCTGGACACCGAGTAGAAGCCCATGAGTCTGGCACGCACACCCTAGCCCACCTTCCCTTGCCCTGAGGCCCCGGCACTCACGTTGAGGTCCAGCTCCAGGAATTCCCCAGTCACAAGCGGGAGGCTGGAGAAGGTATACTGGACACTTCCCAATATCCCCAGAGGAATCAGAGCTGCAGGAAAAGGTGGGGGTCATGGGGAGTCCCTTTCATCCTCCCAGATGCCTTTCCTCCTTGTGCCCCAAGCGGGGCAGGGCAGCAAGGCTCCAGCTCCAGAGAGCAGCATGAAAAGAACAGGAGCTCTGGGTTCGAATCTCAGCTCTGCCTCTTCCTTGCTGTGACCTCAGGCAAGACACTGTGGCTCTCTGAACCTCAGTTTCCTCCTCTGTAAAATAGGTTTAATATAACTCCTTGAACTATACTGTAGGGTCCGTGAGATTCTGGATATTGATAAGCCTTGTGAACTGTGAAGTACTGTGACCAGGGAAGAAGTTTTAAGGTTCCACAAGGTGATGCTTAGTTGAAGCTGGCATTTCCCTGACTGCGTATGACCCATAGCCCCATCTTCTGGGCTCTTCCTCCCTTGTTCCTGGTCACAAGGGGAGAGAATTTTACCATCTGTGTAAGCCATCTCCAGACCACCTGGGGTCCCAGAGAGATGGGAGCGCTGCCCAAGAGGGCCATCCCATGTGGCTATTGAAGCTATGTGCCCCGTAAGTCAGGTGCGTCCAGTATGCTGCAGTCTTTATGAAAGGAGGTCCCTGGAACCACGCTGTGTGTGAACTGCACAACCACAGGGGGCAGGCTTGCCTCCAGAAGTGTTCACTCAGAGATCGTGGATCATGGGCTGGTAGTGGAGCCTAGTTCTAGAGACCTGGAAGGTCTCTGTGGTGCCTCCTGCCATTTGCTCTCCAATCCCTCTGTGGGCTGAGGTCAACCCCCATTTTAGAGCTGAGGAAACC
>NC_043711.1:81630404-81633862 GCF_006229205.1 Suricata suricatta | reverse complement strand
GAGTGTGAGGGACTTGGCCACTTTGTGGGGAGGAGATGAGAGAAAAAACCCAACCTCTAACCAAGGTTGAATTGAATAGAACCAACCGGGAATTTCCCCATGAGTTGGGGTTCCAAGGACACAAAACTCCTGTTAGACATATATTCAGAAAACTCTTTTGTAAACTTATTTATCTGGGTGGGGAGTGGAAGGGCAAAGAGAGGGAGAGAGAGGATCCCAGGCAGGCTCCACACTGTCAGCACAGAGCCTGACACGGGGCTCGAGCCCACAAACCATGAGGTCATGACCTGAGCCGAAATCTAGAGTTGGAGGTATAACCGACGGAGCCACCCAGGCGCCCCCTTCAGAAAACTTAAAACGTGCCAGGTTCTGTACTAAGTGTTTTGCATTCAGTATCTCCATGGCAAAGGGAAAGAGAATTAGCCCCATTTCACAGACAAGCAAGGGGAGCTCAGTTCCAGAGGACCACGGAGCTGCTCAAAGGCACACAGCAGGAGGGGTGGTAAGGTTTCAACTGCAGGCTGCTTCTAGAGCCTCTGCTCCTGACCTTACGGTTTGTCAATGACAGACCAGCCCACCGTCCACCAAGGCACACCACTGCCCACCGGTACTCACCCTCGAAGCAGCTTGACTTTGATCCCCCCCAGGAGGGTGTCACATCGCTCAATAACTAGCCGAGGGTAGCCTGTGCGGTCCATGGTCAGCCGGACCTTGGCTGTGATGTTCACCTCCACCGCGATGTCCAGGAAGCCAATGAGACTAGCGGAGGTCATGGGGACAGGGAGACCGTTAGTCAGCCTCAACCTCCAGGCAGCTCAGCCTCATTCAGTGCTGGCCAGCGCCTTGCACCTGGGGCTGTCCCTGTTGTCCCCGCCTCTTGCTGTCATGGCATCTGTTATGCCCCTTGCTCATCTCTAGGGGGTCCCAAACCAGAAGGCTACCCTGGTCCCTCTACATTCATGAACAAATCCATTATGAGTCTATGAGAGCTTCAAAGACTGGAAACAGGGGTCAATAAATGAACTCTGCTCATAAATTCTGGTTTCCAAAGTGACTACCCACTGACCTAGCTTTGTAGACATGACCTCATCCCACGGGGAGAAATCTGCAAAAGTCCACCTCTAAGGTCCTCTGCTAAGCACGTACTTTGTGGCGGGCACTATCAGGGAAGCATTTGCCTGCCTTCCCTCCCTTGCAGCCACGGCCACCTGGAAAAGGAGATGTCACTACGCCCATTGTAGGTGGAGACACAGAGTTGGTGACGTTGGGGGCTGACCGGAGGTCACACAGCTTATAAGAGAGTCAGGATTCAAAGCCGGGCTTTGTCTCCAGCCTCCCAGATCTTAACACCCATGCAGGCTACCTTAACTGCTGACAGGACCGAAGATGACCTGAGCCCAAAGGTATGAGCCAGGTGCTGGTAACACATTAGGTGTTAGCATTCCTCACATTACGGACAATTAGATGCAGACAGGGGAAATGATCTGATCAAGATCTTTCAGCCAGGACCTAGGGTGCTGGGCACACACCTCTTTCCATTGATGGCCACGCGGGTGTACAAGCTCAGGTAGACGCCCACACCGGGCAGGAGTCGCACAGACACTCGGGGGAGGGTCAGCTCCACGATGCGCAGCCTGCATAGGACCCGGACTGGTGTGAGGGTCACCCCCGGGACCTGCCACCCCTCCCTGGGAGTGCCCCTGTCTCACGCCCCCTCCCTTCTCCGTGCCATATTCATTCCTCCTAACTCTAAAGAGACCTGAGGTTTGTGGATAGAACTTGGAAAACACAGAGAAATGACAGGGGAAAAAACGCCATGACCCATATACTTTCATTGCCTGGAGACCTACTGTTTACATTTCCAAGTATTTCCTTTGCATTTTTTTTTCTTGTAAAGATGCCATTCTCCCTGCTTATCCCTGCCCCTCTTGTCCTGGTTCCTTCCTACAAATTCTCAAATTTCAGTTTAAGACCCTCTTCCTCCAGGAAGCCTTCCCTGACCTCTCCCATTATACACATCCTTATTCCTCCATGAGCTGCAAACCAGTGTTATCATTGTATGATTGTTTTCCGGCATCTTTATCAAAGCCCAAATACCCTATCGGGCTGCAAGTTCTGTGAGGACTAGAGATGTGTCTTTCTTGGCTAACCATGTGTCTGTGTCCCCAGTGCCAACATAGTGGCCCGCACACAGGGGATGTGTTTAGCATTTGTTGAATTAAATAGTGAATATGAGGAGACTGGGCACAGATGAAATTACAAGTGTGTAATTTTAAATCTTAGGGTATTTTCTACGGAAACTATGATTATGACCATTCTGTAGATGAGGAAATCGAGACTGTGAGAGATGAAGAAAAATGACCCGAAGTCACACACATATATGAAAAGGTGAGCTGAGACTCGAATTCAGGACTGTTTAATGACAAGACCCCAAGCCGTACAACTTAGGACTCTCAAGATGTCCAGTCCTGAAAACAAGCCTTGAAGTGCATGGGGCTATGATGACTGTCACCCCTCCAACTCTAAGCCCCTGGGGGCTATCACCCTGTTTTCAAGTTCATCTGAGCTTGATAGGGAGAGCCTGGCCCCTCCTTACCCGGTGATGCCTTGCACGGTGCTGAGGATGCCGCCCTCGCCAAGCACGCCCAGGACTCCACCTCCTCCGAGAAGTCCTCCATCACCAAGGAGACCACCTCCTCCGAGCAGGCCACCTTGGCCCGAAAGGATGCCATCGGCTGCCAGCATGCCCCCAGTGCCCAGCAAACCACCTGGGCCCAGCGCCCCAGTGGCCACACCGGGTGGGATCTCTCCGGGCCGCAGCTCTCTCCGGTGAAGCCTGCTCACGGCTGCCGTGCCTTCGGCTGACCTGTAGCGCCCACGGCCCCTGTGGCCGCCATATGCATTGTCAGCATTGCGGTAGTCACCGTTCCGGAGGTCCCTGATGCTTCCGTCAGACTCAAGGATCTCACCGTATCTGTATTTGCCCCCCAGCTGAGCAGTGTTGTCATTGGTCTCGATGTGACCATACTTGTAATTACCGCCAAGCTGGTTGCCATTGGTGTATTTGGGGGGGCGCTCCCGGACATGGAAATCGTTGTAGGGAACGCCACCGACACCTCGGGGGAATTCAACGCGTCTGTAGTCATCATAACGGTGTCGGCCACCGCCCAGAAGACCACCACTGCCACCCAAGAGCCCACCACCACTGCCACCCAACAGCCCCCCACCACTGCCACCCAGGAGCCCCCCACCACTGCTGCCTCCACCACCCAACAGCCCGCCACCACTGCCACCCAGGAGCCCCCCACCACTGCTGCCTCCGCCACCCAGGAGCCCACCACCACTGCTACCCAGGAGCCCCCTGCCACTGCTGCCTCCACCACCCAAGAGCCCACCACCACTGCCACCCAGGAGCCCCCCGCCACTGCTGCCTCCGCCACCCAGGAGCCCACCACCAC
>NC_043711.1:81624340-81630304 GCF_006229205.1 Suricata suricatta | reverse complement strand
ACACCAGGTACTGAAGATTACGGGCTCTGAATCAGAGCTATCTGGGTTCTAATCCTTAGACAGGAGAGTTTACCTTTCTGAACCTCTGCCTCCTAATCGCTGACACATTGTTGCTGGTACAAAGTAGACAATACACAGCAACTACTATTTTTATTTTAGATCCATAAGAAGTGGGTGTGTGGGTGGCTCAGTTGGTTGAACCTCTGACTTCAGCTCAAGTCATGATCTCATGGTTTGTGATTTCAAACCCTGGGTCAGGCTCTGTGCTGACAGCTCAGAGCCTGGAGCCTGCTTCGGATTCTGTGTCTCCCTCTCTCTCTGCCTTCCCCTACTCGCACTCTGTCTCTCTCTCTCTCTCAAAAATAAATAAACATTTAAAAAAAGAGGTGGGTGTGGAGTGTTACCGATTGGGAGTAAGGAAGCTTGCATTTTGGGATGAACCGCTCAGTCTTTAAGAAGCTTTACTTTGCCACCTCCATGCCCCTCATCCACTTCTCTCACTCCATCAACTCAACCTACCTAGTCATCAGCTTCAGAGCATCACGGACTCCCCTCTGGGCCAAATTGTAAAACCATGGATTCATCCCCCTCCACTTATGCACTGTCTTCCTTTTTCCAAAGCCCCCACATTTTCCCCACTCCCGTCTACTCCCAGAATATTGGAAGCACTCACTTATACTAGAACATGAAGGGCTAATATGCACAAAAAAATTTTTTTTCTGGCTTCCCTATCTGATCCTAACCCACCACCCAGAAAGTTCTCTGTCCAAAGAAGGATCACCACCTTTGGTTAAAAAGATGAGCACCCATGGAGGGATTTCTGGCAAGCAGCTGAGGAGTCTGAGAGAAGTAGCCAAGGCACCAGATACCCCAAATCCCTGAGAAATGTAAGTGCAGCTCTGTTAACTCATATAACTGGTGTGACTCAGGCCCTTTTGCTGATCCCTGAGAGGCCCCCCTGACTACGTCCATGCTACAGAAAAGACAAAAGAGGCTCAGAGAGGGGTTAGGCTGGCAGGATTCCAGTCTGAGACTCTCCTCATTGTCTCTCAAGGCCCCAGCCTCACCCCTGCCCAGATACTGACTAGGGAAGGGGCTCCTCCTTACCCCTGCAAGGTCCCTGCAGCTCAGTCTTGAGAGGTCCTGTTCCCCAGGCCCTCTGCTTTTGCCTGAGTCTAATCATAGGTTGGCCTTATATAGTAGCTGGGTCTGAGCCCAGACCTAGAGAGGGAAACACCATGTAATTACGAGATACTGGAATCCAGATTTGCTCTGCAAATCGGGCATTGAGCTCCAAAACCACAAATGTTTGTGGTTTGTGGCTAATTCTGAGAGCTATGTTTATTCCCGGATGGTGTCACCTGAGCTGAGGTCTATCAGCCCCTGGTCTGGACTTGTTACTGAAGACCCCAGCTAGGACCCCACTCCAGATGGCTTGGGCAGCCAGGAAGTGCTCGGGACCGGACTCAGCAGTGGGCTAACTCAGATGCAGACTCAGCTCAACCCCCAACTCACTGCATGACCTTGGGCCAGCCACTGCCCTTCTCTGTGCTTCTCATCCTTTCCATCTGTTAAATGGGTATAATACCTGCTTTACAGAACTGATTTGAAGATTCAGGGAAATGCATAGAGATCTGGCTCTTCAAACTTGGGGCTGGTGTGAAGAGAACAAGTGGATGGGCTTCTTTTGACCTGCAGATTTTCCTCCCAATATTTCGTTATGAACTGTTCACATGTACAGCAAAGTTGGAAGAATTGTGCCCTGAAGACCCACACACTTATCACCTCACACCCACCAGCTACATCCACCATTCACAAACTGTTATACTTGATTCATCACGTATTTACCTATCCATCCACCCATCCATTCATCATTTAAAAAATGTATTTCAAAGTAAACTGCAGGGAATGGTACATTTCCCTGTAAACACTTCAATACATATGCCATTGCAATTGTTTTCATTGGACATAAAGTTTACAGACAGTGAAAGGCACAAGTTTCAAGTGTTTATTTGTTGAATTTTGACAGTTTTAAACAACAATGTAGCCCATACCTTTGTCTCAGTATAGAACATGTCCATCACCCCAGAATGTTCCCTCTTGCCCCTTCCCAGGCAATGCCTCCAGAGGCAGCCACTGCCCCTCCAAGGCTGGCTGGGACACAGCCCGGGCCCCTTCCTTGGCATCCAAGGTGGATCTGCTCCTCTCCGTACACCGTGCTGTTCACTCCACTCCCCATCCCATTCCCTGTCTCTGGGCCTTTGCTCGTGCAGTATTTGCCACAGAATACCCTTCTCCAGACTCCACTGGTCAGAGTTGTATGGAAATGTCAGCTGCTCTGGAAAGCTTTCTGTGCCAACCCAACCCTGCCCCTCCCTTGGACCACCCAGCCCCTTTGGCAGCCCACGTGATATGGTGTTGCTCTGGCAAAGCGGGTGTGCACCCCACTCCAGCCAGCACCCCGGTGCCAAGGTAGGGGATGACGAACGCATGCTCTCACTCTCCAGCGAGCACGAGCTCTCTGAGTCCTCCCTGCTTCTCACCCCCAGCCCCAGTCTGGGTCCTGCCTCTGTGTTTCCCTGAGGCCACCTCTGCCCCGCCCCCTCCAGGTCCTCCCAAGAGCTGCTCAGAGTGAGGGGGCATTTCTGGCTCCCCATCAAGGCCTGCTCTCAGGCGGGGCTGAGAAGAAACGTGTGTCCCTGAATTCTGCAAGGAGGTCCCTGGAGGCAGGGGGTTTGTCAAGTCCTGCCGAGCTCCCTGTCCTCACTGATGCCCGGGCCAGCCCCACCCTGGGACTCAGTTTCCTCATCTGCAGCGAGCGCATCAGTGAACAGGCTTTGGGGCCGGATGTGGGATTTGAATCCTGCTGCCACTTCTCTCCAGGCCTCTGTTTCTTTGGTTTTGAGATGGTGACCAGGATGAGCCCGCCTCAAAGGCTGTTGTGAGGATCGAGTGCCTTCATCATGTGAAGCGCCAAGAATGAGGCCCAACACATAGTAGGTGCTCAGCAGGTGGTATTTTTATCCCCATCCCCTGGGTCCCTGCTGGTTCCACATGGCAGCAAATCTGAGAAAGCCCCAACAGAGTGAGAAGAGGCTTTACCCCCAGCCCTGGGCTACCTTATCGTTTATGGGGGCTGGAAGGGCTCTACGACAGGGACCCCGAGAACCCTATATATCCGTGTACCCCTCACATCCTCTTTGCACCCTGCACCCCGGACAAGCACCTCTCTAGAGCCTCAGTCTGGCCACCTGAGAAAGAGGCATAACTACTTCTTCAGCTGGGTTTGGAGTCAGCCATCTGGGATGTGCCTAGCGCCTCGTGGGGGCTCAGTAAACAGCCGCCCCCTTTGGGGCTCCCCATTGTCTGGCGTTTAGTGCGATGTAGATGCTTGTTAAACAAATACATTACCTTTTAAAACTGAGACACAATGTTGTGGGCTTCCCCTTTCTGGCAGGGAGCAGTGCGCACCGTAAACTATAGGGGGCAGTGCGCACAGAGAGGTGGTTATTGTCAGTCCCCGGAGGCCCCGTGCCCTCCTCAGGCCCGAGACCAGCCAGACCCTGGTGGCCATGAGGCTGTTCTGTCCCCTGGAGCCCCCAGAGGATTAGTACAGCTTTGGCGCCAGGGAGATCACCTGGACTTAGCGTCCAAAAGGCTCCTTTGTCTGAGGCGGAAGCAACCAGGCCCTGGGAGGTGACTCCCCCAAAGGTGACTGAGTCATGCAGGGGACCAAGAAGGGGGGCTCCTGCAGGGGGGCCGAGGGACAGGAAACAGAACCGCTCCCACTCCTGACCCCTCCTTCAGCCTGGTCTCTGTCATGAATGGTCAGCTGCCAGGGCTGCAAGGGGGCTGCCCATGGGGTGGGGGGGGGTGGGGGGGACTCCCTGTACATCTAATTTCAGCCCCCTACTCTAAGTGCAGAAGTTCAGAGCTGGGTTTGGAGCCAGGGGGCCTGCGTTCAAATCCTGGCCTTGTCACTGCCCAGCTGTATGGCCATGGGCAAGTCACCTAACTTCTCTGGTGCCTCAGCATCCTCTCTTACAGAATGAGGGTAAAAACAGTTCTAGGGAAGCAGGGTTGATTCAAGTAGTTGAAAATACAGTGATTCTAAAGCACTTGGATCAGTAAATATATAAAAAATGTAGCAAGTATTGCTTTTAGAGCGTAGCCGTGAAAAGCCCAGGGTCGGAAGCATCTGGTTCAAGCCTCGGCTCGACCACCGAGGAGCTGTCCAGGTTCATGTCTCTGAGCCTCCGTTTCCTCATATGTAAAATAGACAGATCCTATCCGCCGATTATGGTCACGATGAAAATGAAATGAGATAAGGGATGTTAAGCATGTAACACGAGCCTGATCCCACTCGCTGCCCAGTGGGGATAAGCTTCCCTCATGGCTACTGCATGAGGCCACAGGACTCACCATCATGAGTCAGATCCTGTCCCTGACCTTGGGCGCTCTTGGCTGAGTGGGAAAATGGGACCAAGGGGTGACAATCCAGTGTGGTGGGTACAGTACTGGGCCTTGCCAGCAGCACAGTGAGGCTGGGGGTTGCAGGTACCCTGTGTGCTGAGGGATGCCTGGAGTTTGCCAGGCATACTTGGTGGGGGCGGGGGGAGGGTGTCCAGTGCTCCAGGAAGACGGAAATGCCATGCAAGGGCCTGGCTCGACGTCCTGCACATTTACCACCTGCCAGGCACTCTGTGCTTCGCATTTCCTCCTTGAATCCTCAGATGACCTATGAGTGAGTCCTAGAGTGTTCCCATTTCACAGATGGAGAGCCTGAGACACAGAGACAACTCTGCTCCTTCTCCATGCTCCCAGAGGAATCGGCTGAGGCCAGGGCATGGGCAATCTCAGGTGCCAACCTGGGATTTTGGATGATTTCCTGGTGGCAGTGCAAATCCAGGTGACGAAGGGTTGTCAGAGGGGATGAGATGGTCAGGTGAGGTCGAGGAAGGGCTGGCGGAGGATGGGATGGGAGAGAGGAGGGAGGGACAGAGAGATGAGGAGGGTGCGCTGGGTGCAGGTGGAGAGGAGGGAGTAGATGGAGGCATGGTGAGCAGGACCATGAGCTCGCCATCCTGAGGGCTAGGTAACCCGCAAAACCTTATTACTATCCTCCCCAAGTTACTGATGAAGAAATTGAGAGTCAGAGAGATTGAATGATGCACCCAAAGCCATATGGCTAAGCAGCAGGTAAAATGGGATTTGAACTCAGTCAGCTAACCTGGGCCACTCAATTAAACGTTTTCCTGTTCTGGACAGGAGCGGCGAGACAATGGAAGTGCGAAAAGAGTCAAAGAGAAATCCCAGCATGCCACTTAGCACTGGGCTTGGCATACAGGCCAATAGATTCCTATAACTGTAGGGTGAGTGGATGAGGGGGTGCGGAAGGGAAGGAAGTGCCGGGAGCCCACCTTCATCACCCACCTGATGGCACAGCCCAGGGGGTCGAGAAGACTGCAAAGCAGGACTCCGGAAGTGAAGCTACTGATACCCCTTCTGCTAATCAATCAGCTTATTCAATCAGCTTACAGTTTTCTTACTGGGCCTTTCCCTATAACTTAGCAATCAGTTAATCATTAAGGGCTCTTTGGAGAAAACATGCCCTGTAAAAGGTTACCGTGGGCAGAAACTAAGAAAGCAGTCACGCTCCAATTTCTCTAAAGAATAGGCTCTACCAGCTTCAGCTAAAACAATTGGAACATAAATCTAGAAAGTAACTAGCCCTCTAGCTTGTCAGGCATAGAAATAGTAAGAGTAAAGATTAATTCTTTGAAGTAAAAGAGCAGAAACGCAAGGAAATAACCAGAAAGTTTTCTCATGGATGAATTCCCTGAGAACATTCTGAGAGTAAAAACAAAGGCTTGACACCAACATATAGAAAGTAGAAAGCGATATAAGCTTGCTGAAGAATCAGTAAACCGTCCAGATTGGTTCACCCGAGCTGTCTGTGTCCAT
>NC_043711.1:81616473-81624240 GCF_006229205.1 Suricata suricatta | reverse complement strand
TGAGAGTAAAAACAAAGGCTTGACACCAACATATAGAAAGTAGAAAGCGATATAAGCTTGCTGAAGAATCAGTAAACCGTCCAGATTGGTTCACCCGAGCTGTCTGTGTCCATCCCTTCGTGCCGATACCAGCCCTCCTTCGGGGCACCCCTGGACCGGTCGGAGAGGGACTCCGGCAGGTGGCACCCGAACAGGGACCCAAAGGTAAGCAACTGAAATTCGGGGTGGCTAGGAGTTCACCTTTGGGTACTGCAGACCCCCCTATAGAGAAGATAGGGTTAGGAATAGGTGAAGAATCCAGAACTTTTGAGAAGTATGGGCCATAATGAGTCAAAAGAGAGAAGACTCTTTATTGGTATACTTATACATATGCTTAATAAACAAGGCGTAAAAGTCACCAGTGGGCAATTGGCCAGATTTTGTGCAGGAATGTTGTCCTTGGTTCGCAGAGGAAGGCACAGTTAATTTGCAGACCTGGACTAAGGTAGGAAATCATATAAAAAATTTTTATACTTCATGTGGCCCTGAAAAGGTGCCTGTAGATGCTTTTGTCCTTTGGACCCTAGTTAGATATGTCTTAGACCCACAGCAAGAGGCCGAGAAAATGCCTAACAGAGAGGATTTAAGTCCCGGGGAGCGCACACCTGGATTGGGCCCCGTCCGGTACAGGTGATGTTGGCTCCTGCCCACCTGAATGTAGTGACGATGATCAGTTGTCCCCAGATGAGGAGGATTTGGAGAAAGCGGCTGCCCACTATCATGATGAAGAAGGGGACCCAGTGGGAGTGTGTGCAGCTCAATTTAATAAGGACTTACATTTTGAATCTAAGAGCAAAAAACAGTTACCTGAGAGCAGATTATCTAAAAAATTGCCTACTTGTCCTCCTCCCCCAATGACTAAATGACCTTCAGGTCTTAAAGCTGCTGTGAGGGAGGCTGAACAGGAAGGAGATACCACCTTTCTACATTGCTTCCCGGTTCTAGATGATGAGGAGTTTGATGATAATACTGGTCACCTCTCCCTTATAAGCTCCTAAAAGAGCTAAAGCTGGCTTGTAGGAGTTGTGGCCCTCTGGTCCCTTACACAAAGACTCGCCTGGATAATTTGTCTAGTAGACACCTTATGACTGGATACAGGTCGCTAAAGTTTGTTCGTCAGGAGGACATGTTCTGCTGTGGAAGGCAGAATTTGAGGACCTGGCTAAAAAACAGGCCTCTCATAATAAAAAAAAAACTGGACATAGCCATATTCCCTTAGATATGCTTTTGGGCAAAGGTGAATTGGATGCTGCGCAGGCACAAATGCATTTGAAAAAGGAAGTCCTTCTACAAGTTACATCTTGTGCGGTTAATGCCTGGATTTCCTTGCCAACAACCACAGAGGAAACTTCTACTTTAGGCGAAGTTAAACAAAGACCAGAGGAGAACTATGAGGACTTTGTTTCACGCCTTATGGTGGCAGTAAGACGTGTCATTATTAATGAGGAAGCAGCTGATATCTTGATTAAACAATTAGCTTTTGAACATGCCAACAGTACTTGCCAATCTCTGTTATGATCCATTAGAAAATCGGGGACCACCTCTGATTACATAAAACAATGTGCTGATGTAACACCAGCTTTTATACAGGCAGTGGCAATGGCTGCCTCGCTTAAAGGGGAGACTTGTTCTCAAGTTGTTCAAAGTATACACAGTAAAAATGGTAAGGCATCCACTTGAGGACCTAAAGGAAATTGTTTTGCTTGTGGTCAAATGGGATATACAAAAGGGTATGAATCAGCCTCTACAGACTTTGTGCCCCGGGTGTCAAAAAGGTTTCCATTGGGCCAAAGATTGCCCTCTAAATTTCATGAGGATGGTTTCCCTCTTCCTCCCGCTTCTGTAAATCGAGCTTTTCAGTTGGGAAACTGCCAGATGGACCCAGAAAACAATTGGGGCATCAACCCTCAACCCATTCATCGCCTTTGTTCCAGCTCAGACCTCTTCAGAGCAAGCCCAGGAAGTGTGGGATTGGACCTTCACAATATTAATACCAGCCATTCCGGTAACCCCAATTCCCACAGGTGTAAAAGGACCCTTGCCAGAGGGAGTTGTTGGACTAATATCGGGGAGAAGCTCCCTGGCGTTGCAAGGGGCGTCTGTGATTCGGGATGGATTCGGATTATACAGGAGAGCTACAAGTTCTGATGGCCCCCCTCCATGAACAATCCAGATTACGGAGGGACAAAGGATTGCTCAGTTGCTTCCACAACCCTATCATCCCATGGGACAGACCCTCTCTCAATCTGAGAGAGATCCTAGAGGCTTTGGCTCTAGTGACATGGCTTTTTGGGTACAGGCAGTAACTGCCTCCAGACCATTTAAGGAGCTCACTATTCAGGGAAAAAGGAGAAAAGGTTTGCTTGACACTGGAGCAGATGACTCCTGTATTTCCAGAAGGGACTGACCTTCCACCTGGCCATCACAGATGGCTCCCACAGGCTCCCTCAAAAGCAAAAAGTTCTATGATTCTTCAGCGGTAGAATGAGGAGGGGCAAAAGGGGACTTTTTGTCCTTACATCATCCCCTCTATTCCATTTACACCATGGGGGCAAGATATTCTGTCGCAGATGGGAATGTTATTATATAGCCCCGATGAGAAGGTTTCGGGGCAAGGGCTCCAAATGAGATACAACCCTGATAAAAGTTTAGGAAAGGAGGAACAGGGGATTTTAGAACCTATCCTACCCAACGGTAACGTGGATAGACAGGGAATAGGATATCAAAACTTATAAAGGGGGCTATTGCTCGTAGAGCTTCTGACCCTACAGTCTGGAAATCAAATAGTCCAGTTTGGGTGGAGCAATGGCCCCTATCTAAAGAAAAGCTTTTGGCAGCTCAGGAACTTGTGAGACAACAATTGGAGGCAGGACACATTGGCCCATCTAATAGTCCATGGAATACTCCTATCTTTATCATAAAGAAAAAAATCAGGAAAATAACGTTTATTACAAGATTTAAGGGCAATAAATAATACCATGGAAGATATGGGAGCTTTACAACCAGGGTTGCCCCCCCCCCCGTGGCAGTGCCTGCGTCTCACAATGTTACAATGATAGACTTACATGACTGTTTTTTCACTATCCCTTTAAGTCAGACAGATGGCAAGTGATTCAGCCTGCCTTCTGAAAATCTCAAGCAACCTTATCAAAGGTATCAGTGGAAAGTCTTACCACAAGGTATGAAAAATAGCCCTACCTATGTCAAAAATATGTTGATCATGCTCTACAGGAAATCAGAGACCTCTACCCCGACCTTTACTTAATACATTATATGGATGACATTTTACTTGCACACCCTGATAGGGCTTTGCTTCAACAAATATTAACTAAAATAGTTAAAACCCTAACTAGAAATGGACTCCAAATAGCTCCTGACAAAATTCAAACAAATCCTCCTTTTACATATTTGGGGAGAATTCTTAATACACAAACTGTGTCTCATCAGCCCCTACAGCTAGGCAGGGATCACCTTAAAACACTTAATGATTTCAAAAGTTGCTTGGGGACATAAATTGGGTCTGTCCCTATCTAAAAATAACGACTGCAGAATTAAACTCTCTTTTCAATATCTTAGAGGGTGATTCAAATCCCTCATCAATACAGGTTCTCACCACAGATGCTTTACAAGCATTAAACTTAATTGAAAAGGCAATTAATATGCAAACTTTAAGGAGACTTGATTCCTTAAAAACATGGGATCTAATAATACTTGGTACTCCACATACTCCCACTGGTTGCTTATGGCAAAATGGTCCCCTGGAATGGTTACATTTCCCTGTGACAGCCAAAAAAATTTTAATAGCATACCCAGCTTTGGTTGCCAATTTAATAGTTAAGGGCCAAATACGCAGTATTGAGTTATCTGGACAAGAGTGGAAAACATTATCATCCCTTATCATAATGATCAGTTCCAAGGGAACTTCAGAGGACAGGTCTTGTTTCATGGTCCCAAAAAGCCACTGCTTCAATTTATTCAAAAACATCGTGTCATCTTTTCTATCAGATGTCAATCAAAATCTTTAAATGAAGCTGTTCTGGTCTTCACTGATGATCCTTCCAAAGGCCAGGCTGTCACCATTGTAAATGGCCAACCTTATGAAAGGACTCACAAAAAACTCGGCTCAAAAGGCTGAACTAAGAGCTGTTTTATATGTGTTCTCTGAATTATCAGATCAAAAGTTTAACCTGTTTACAGATTCTCCATATGTAGTTAGGCTTTCTTCAATTATAGAAACAGCCACAATTGCTGTTAATAAGACTTCTATTTCTACATACTTATTACAGCTTCAACACTTTATTCAAAGTAGAACACTTCCAATTTTTATAGGACATGTCAGAGCCCACAGTAATCTGCCTGGCCCTCTTCATCAAGGCAGTGCTTTGGCTGACAGTTATACTAACAGGCTGATTGGAACTGCCATTGAAGATGCACAAAAATCACATCAATTACATCACCAAAATGCCTCTGCCTTGAGGCACCAATTTCACGTTACCAGAGACGAGGCTCGGCAGATAGTCCGAACCTGTGCCTTGTCCTGCAAGTTTGCCTAATTTGCCTTTAGGAGTCAATCCACGTGGCCTCAAACCAAACACCCTGTGGCAGATGGACGTGACTCATGTTCCAAATTTTGGAAGACTATGCTACATACATGCTACTATTGATGCATCTTACCATGTAATTACTACCTCTACCTGCCCAGGAGAAGCTTATAAGGATGTTATTCGTCTCTTCCTTTGCTTTTCCTACTTGGTACCCCATCCAATTTAAAACTGACAATGTCTCAGCTTACACTTCAAAGACATTTAAGACATTTTGTCAACAATTTTCTATAAGCCATTCAATAGGAATTCCCTACAATCCTCAAGGTCAAGCCATAGTCGAGAGAGCCCATCAGACATTAAAACTTCAAATAAATAAATTACAAGAGGGGGAATTAAAATATAGGTCTTCCCATCAGATCTTAACCCATGCTTTATTTGTTATCAATAACCTCAATACAGGAGCCTCTGGACATTCGCCTATGGAAAGACATTGAAATCTCAATTTAACTGGCCCTAAAACCTATGGTAAAATGAAAAGATTTATTAACAGGACAATGCAAGGGCCCGGATGTGCTATTAATGTGCGGGAGGGGATATGCATGTATTTTTCCACAGGAGGCAGACTCACCTTTGTGGGTTCCGGACACACTTATCAGCATGTCCGACCCACCTCCTCCCCCACCCTGCCCACTACTGAGTCTGAGTGAAGCCGGCACCCCGGAAGAGGATATTGAAAGACCTCTGGCGCACGGGCTGCGTAAGCGCAGATTACAGGACCCTCCGGGACGCCGCAGATCCGACCCCTGTGCCGCTCCCGAGGAAACGACTCACCCGAGGCCCTTGACAAAGTGCTCCACCATCCTGGGGTCAAATCTAGAAGCTGACAAGAGGCCGAACGGGTGATTCGAGGACAGGGCGTGATTCTCCAACCACATTGTTCATTGCTATGATTTCTAGCCTGACCTGTCAGGTAAATGCGGAAAATATTTCTTACTGGGCCTTTCATCCCAATCCTCCTTTCCAACCCATTACTTGGGAAAATGAGCCTATATCTATATTTACTGATCTCTCATTTTCACTTGGGGGAGACGTTTCACCCTTATGGCAGACCCGCTCCACTTCCACTTCCAGCTTCCCTTTACTTGGGGGGTGGCGAATTTCATTCCGCTTTGCTTTGCTCTTGCTGATTCACCTGGACATGCACCCCCAACCGCTCCTGGCTGTATCCCTACCTCCTTTAAGGTCTCCTGACTGACTCACGCTCCCTTACTAACGTCCAAGAACGCAATCTTTGGTCATGAATCACACTCCTCCCTGGAGGACGTGACCCTACAACTCTCACAGCTGAACTGCATCCGAAAGAGTTTCCTACTGTGCTCGCCCTCCCCCTGAGGCCGCACCAGCAATAGTGACTGGGCTTGGGTAGATAGACAAATCGGCTTTCCAAAGCTGAGGTCATGCATGTATTCCTCTGAAACCATTATCCCTGTCCCCAAATACAATATCTCTCTTTCTGATTGGAGCTATAAGGATCCATCTCAGGATTTTCGAGAGTATTTTGAAGCAGCCAATGTAAGATTTACCTGGTGAGAGGAGCATATACCTCTGCGTCTCCCAGTGTCAACAGACAGCATATGAATGGCTGGGTTCCAAGTATTCTCACCATGCAGAGAAACCACAAGGTCCTTTTCCAGCCAAATCTTCGGAGGGCAGTCTCCGCTACCAGACCAATTACATTTCATAGACCGGCTGGAAAGACTACATATTATGCTCAGGCTTGTGTACAGACACCTTATGCTTTTCTCACTGTCAGAGATTACTGATCCATTAATATTTCCTTTCCTTCTGATAAGTTCTCCGTAGTTTGCAATACCTGCATTTTAACTAATTGTGTTTCCCCAGCCACTCAGGCAAAGGTTTTTACCATCGTTCCAATGCCCTCCCCATCTTACGGTTCCTGTTACTTTGCAAACCCCTTGGTTCGATAACTATGGACTAAAAGTTCTCTAAGATGTAAGTCAAAGGCTTGCTCGTAGTCGGAGATTTGTGGCGTCCCTCATCTTAGGTATATCTGCATTTATTGTGCTCCTGGCTTCACTTTCACTTTCAGCCATAGCTCTAACACAGAAAGTACATAGAGTTACCTTTACTGATCAGCTTTCAGAAAATATTTCAATGGCATTGGCCACTCAAGAAATTATAGACAGAAAATCAGAGCTAAAGTTAGTGCCCTTGAGGAAGCAGTTTTAATAATAGGACAAGAAATAACCACATTAAAGGTCCGTTTTGCCCTCCAGGGTCACGCGGACTACCGTTGGATCTGTGTCACACCTCTTAAGGTAAGTGATACTTTACATTCTTGGAAAAGGCCAGAAGCCACATTTTGGGCATATGGAATCATTCAGATCTTAGCTGTGACCTTTCCATGTTACACAGAGAAATCCATGATATAAGTCAAGCAGAGGCAGATGGCTCCGCCTCCCCTATTTCTCAAACGGTTTTTAATGGAGGATTAATAATAGTGTTGTTTGTCTCCCAGTCATCGTCAAACTCCTAAAGTGCAGTGTTTGCTAAGTAGCCACCGACCTGCATTCTACGAAATTACAAAGTAAAAAAGGGGGAGATGCCGGGAGTCGAACTTCATCACCCACCTGATGGCACAGCCCAGGGGGTCGACAAGAAAGACGGCAAAGCAGGTCTCCGGAAGCGGAGCTACTGATACCCCTTCTGTTAATCAATCAGCTTATTCAATCAGCTTACAGTTTTCTTACTGGGCCTTTCCCTATAACTTAGCAGTCAGTTAATCATTAAGGGCTCTTTGAAGAAAACATGCCCTGTAAAAGGTTACCGTGGGCAGAAACTAAGAAAGCAGTCACGCTCCAATTTCTCTAAAGAATAGGCTCTACCAGCTTCAGCTAAAACAATTGGAACATAAATCTAGAAAGTAACTAGCCCTCTAGCTTGTCAGGCATAGAAATAGTAAGAGTAAAGATTAATTCTTTGAAGTAAAAGAGCAGAAACGTAAGGAAATAACCAGAAAGTTTTCTCACGGATGAATTCCCTGAGAACATTGAGAGTAAAAACAAAGGCTTGACACCAACATATAGAAAGTAGAAAGCGATATAAGCTTGCTGAAGAATCAGTAAACCGTCCAGATTGGTTCACCCGAGCTGTCTGTGTCCAT
>NC_043711.1:81551580-81616373 GCF_006229205.1 Suricata suricatta | reverse complement strand
TGAGAGTAAAAACAAAGGCTTGACACCAACATATAGAAAGTAGAAAGCGATATAAGCTTGCTGAAGAATCAGTAAACCGTCCAGATTGGTTCACCCGAGCTGTCTGTGTCCATTCCCTTCGTGCCGATACCAGCCCTCCTTCGGGGCACCCCTGGACCGGTCGGAGAGGGACTCTGGCAGGGGAGGAAGGAGGGTGGGAAGGTGGGTGGGTTGAAGGGTGGTCACAGGGTCACTCTCATGGTAGATAAACTTTCAGATGGGCTCTAACTCTCTTCTGTCTCCCCAAATCCTGAGCCAGTTCCCAAAACTTTATTGATACCTTAAACCCACCCATAAATGCCAACCTGGGGCCGCTCCCCAGGACCCATCCTGAGTGATGGAGAGGAGCCCAAGACCAAGGCAGGATCCCCAGTTTTCCAACCCAACTCTGCCATTGCATGGTCTTGGGTCTGGCACCAGTTTCCCATCCACACTGTGAGCATTCAGTGTAGCTTTGTTCTGTCCCCTGGTGAGTCCACCACCGATGCACAGCCAGGAGGGATCCCTCCAGGGCAGGACCAGGTCATCCCTACTTCCTGGAAGGCTGACTCCTTTTCTCCCTGAGAGATCCCTATTCACCCTTCAGCTCGACATCACCTCTGAGAAGTCCCTGTCCCACTCTGTCTCAGAGAGACAGAGACAGACACTCAGGATCAGACAACTCATTGAGACAGGTACTGAAAAGCAGAGAGGGAGAGGGAAGTAGAGGACAGAGGAGGGGACATAAGGAGGTCGAGGCAGAGGTGAAGGAGGCAGGACAAGACACAGGGGCTTCCCAGGCCAACCAGGTAAATCTGGGACGCAAAGCCACAGTGACTAGGCCCCGAGTCCCTCGCCCCCCCAGGAGCCCGGGACTGGAGCCGGCGAGGGTCCCACAAACAGAGGCCAGTCAGCCCCTGCGTGACTGGGGAGGAAACCAGCGGGGACGTGCTGAGACAGAGCAGTGGTTTATTGCAAGCTCACAACTCTCCACTGAGGCCAGAGCTCTCTTCGAAGCGGAGTCCTGTGGCCAGCCCCAGGCTGGAGGCAGAGCTGTGGGGCCAGAGCACCTGGGTGGCTCCGGTGGGTAAGGGACACTAATACTGTCACCGAAACAGGCTAGAGACTGGGAGGGAAACTGAGGCAGAGTGGGCGGGTGTATAGACTCCAGCAGTTAACAGGGAGGGAAGGAGGCCGTCTCTCAGCTTCAGGATGCCACAGTCAACGTAACAGCGTTCTGCAAGGAGCGACGGCTCTCTGTTAGACCAGCTGGGTCCTCGTGCCCAAGACCCCTGCCATGCTTCCGTCCCTGCGGCCACCTCTATGCTGTCCCCCTCATCCTGCCCTTGGCCCCGCGCCCTGGAGTTAACACTGAACCTGGAACACAGCAGGCACGCAGGAGCAAATGAATGAATGAATGAATGAATGAAAGAAATCTAGTGTGGGAGAGGGCACCAACTTTTGAACTGAAGTCAAGAGACCCAAGTTCAAGTGCCATTTTTCCTGCTAATTCTGTATGGCCGTGGGCCAGAAATCTGACATCCTGAGAAACAGGTCCATAACTCCCGACTCTGCCCCCCTCCCACAGCCATTCCGAGACTCAGCGATGAAAAGGAGTGCGAGGCCATGTTGCTATTCAGCAAGGAAACGTGTCATGTCTGCTAACTGTGCCTGCCACAGCCCCAGGGTAAAGGAGAGACAGGACGTGTGTTGGCTACCCCAGGGCCAGGGAGCTGCGGCTCTGTGAGTCAGTCTGAGAGTCCATCCTATAGGTCAGACCCGTGTCTGAATTCAACGGGAAAGGACTCCGTGACTGACTAACAGTGTCACAGAGTAGGAGGGGGTGTAGGACATGCCATATGTTTGCTGTTCCCAGGTGCAGTGTTCGCAAGGCCCTGCCGCCCCTTAGAAAACGGTACAGAGACAGACCAGATGCTGAGGCAGGGCACTGCCCTCAGGAGTTTTAAGCAAGGCTCTCCAGAGACAAGCTTAAACCCGTCCAGGCCACCCCTGCATGGGACACTCACCTCTATGATGTCCAGGGCTGCGTTGGCAAAATTGACATTGAGAACCTTAGGCAGGGGAATTCCAACATCCAGGTCCACTGCAAAAAGGAAATGGTTGAAAGCAAAGGTACTTGGCGGGCTGGGACCAGTTTCCTTAAGCCAGCCACTTCTGTTCTTGGGGACTCAGTTTCCCTTACTGGCAGACTCATAGCCATCCTACTAAACCCAAACAAAAATGCTCCTTTTCTGTATCTATATCATCAGTGGCTCCCCTCAAGTTTCTGTCAGCCCCCTGCACACTCTGAGTCAACCATATTCCTTTTTCTTTAGTTCTTTAAATGTTTATTTATTTTTGAGAGAGAGAGAGAGAGACAGAGTGGGAGCAGGGGAGGGGCAGACAGAGGGAGACACAGAATCTGAAGGAGGCTCCAGGCTCTGAGCTGTCAGCACAGAGCCTGACGCAGGGCTTGAACCCATGAACCATGAGATCATGACCTGAGCCGAAGTTGGACGCTCAACCGACTGAGCTACCCAGGCGCCCCTGACTCATCTATATTCTAACCACTTGTTTATATGACTATTTCTCTCTGGATTGTGAGCTTGAGGACAGGACACTGGTCAGAGAGCTCCTGGGGCCCAGAGTCTGATGTGATGGAGGTACTATTCAATGTGGTTTGAAATGGAACAATGCTGCCTCTGTTTCTGCATCTTAGAGATGGGGATCAACCCCTCTCCAGCCTCAGTGTCTCTGTAAGAGCAATGGACAATCCTGAGTTCAGACACTCCACGTTTCCAAGAAGGTAGCAAAGTCTGCCCATACCATTGAGCTTCGGCACATAGGCTGCCCGGACCACATCACTGAGCCATTCTTCTAAACGGGACACCTGCAACAGAGACCGGGTGGCTGGGAGGTGTGGCTTCTCAGGGAGCAGCCCAGCCCTCCCCAGGGACGGAATCCAGAGGTTCGGCTGGGGTTCCCCAAAGCCTGAACACCTAGTTCCTGGAGGGCACAGGGCTCACTGGGATGGCTGTCTATCAATGTCCCCAAAGGGGACTCTGATTTAGGACAGCTTCACACAGGCCCCATGAGCTTGGAAAAGTTGCATTCTTCGAAGAAGGGTCTGTGGGGCCTGAAAGGGGGCAGTGCCGGGGAAAGAGAGCAGAAAACGTGCCCAGTTTCCATGCCCAACTCTAATAGAACTCTGAGTGGTCTGCTCTTAGGTTCTTATTCATTTAGGGGCCCTTAGAATGTTCTAGAACCTGAGACCATTGAGAGACTCTGAGAAGCAGGACACTAAGGGTTCTGTGGTGCTACTAAATGCTAGAACTTTCTGAGATCCAGAAGGAACATTATTACTTGCGTGAAGTTCCAGAATTTTGAACCCTTGTGAGATTCTAGATGTTGACAACTTTGTGAACTTCCAAGACTTTGGAAGACGATGAGATTCACTTTCCTAAGAAGATGACTCTCTCACACACACAGATACGCACCGGCACACCTGCTCTGATGCTGGGCCACTCTGGCCTGCTGGGGCAGAGCCCACACTGAGGCCAGCTCCGTCATACGACCCAGGACTCATCCTGCCCCTTTCCACCCCCCACTTTCCTTCCCACCGGCACTCTGCTCACTCTCCCAGGAACTTACATCAAAGGCGTGGGTAAAGGAGGAGGCCAGCTTGACACTGAGCCTGGTGGAGAGAAGAGAGATGTTGAGGGGCCCCAGCTCCCACCACACCCCCTGTCCACCCTACTGCCAGCATGCCCCACTCCTAGCTCTCCAGGATCGGGAAATAGGGTGACACCCCCCAGGTTTGCCTCTATCCAGCCTTGACTCGGAGACTCAGTTTTCCCACCTGTAAAATGGACCTGAAGGGATCTAACTTCCTTCTGAGATATCATGACTGCCCTCTCGGACGTTCTGGCCCTGGAGTCTTGGTGTCACTCCCAGCTGGCCCTGGCCCAGTGGCTGAACCCCTCGAAGCAGCGGCCCTCCCACAGACCAAGCACTGGACACAGGGTTCCCCGCATCCAGCATGCGAGCACTAGAGGCAGCAAGGCCTATAGATCTCCGCTAACCCAAATGCAGGGCCAGGGCCAGGGCCTGGACGCACCCCTCTATTTCCTGAAGCCTGAGGCACAGACTGCCACCAAGAAGGGAGGCGAACCCAGGCAGTGGCCAAGGTTAGAAATGGGGTGGTAATGGAGCCTTGCAGGGGGGTCAGGTGAGCACTGGGTGCCGACGGCTCGGAACAGGCATGTCTCAGAAGCCACTGGGAGATCCCCCGAATCCAGGGGAGGGACAGGCAGGTCCCCAGGGCCTCAGGCCATGGTAACAGCCCTGGGCCTGGAGGGTGGGAAGCCCAGACCGCAGACGGGCTTCCAGGGACAATCCACTGTGCAAGCCTGGGCTTTGCCAACTGCAAAGTACTGTGCACATGCCAGGAGGGACTGTCCTCAACATCAGCGTCTTGGCTATTATGACTACCACGGGGCCTAGTCACCACGGGGGGCAGCGATGAGAGAAGTAAGCGTCCACATGAATAGCAAAGCATGTCAGTTATCTCTGTGGCCAGCCGCTGCGGCTGCTAACTCAGAAGTTCGGACTCCATGTCCCGGCAGCAGGTTTATCTCCCAAGGTCAGATTTTGAGCAGGTGCGATGGAAGACGCCTGCTCTGGACTGAGCCTCTGTTGTCTCATCTGTAAAATGGGCTAACACCAACCCCTCCCTGGCAGGTCCTGGGGGCAAGGAAGATGCTGGTAATTTAGTTGATGCTCAGTGAATGGGAGGTGGTTCTGGGGGGTGGGGTCCCTCATTCTTATTCCCAAAGACAAGGCCCCAGACCCCATGTTACCGTTCCAGGGATAGTGAGAGGTGCAGCTTGGTAGCGGAGGGGGCCAGCTGGGCATTTAAAGTCAGAACCTGCATGGCAAAAGCAGGCAGAGGTCACCCACGGATTCAGCGGGAGGGGCTTGAGAGCAGGTCCCCTTGGGCCATCAGGGGACCCAGCCGTTCCCTCCACGATTCCTTACTGCCACCCTACTGTGCGTTAGGGCCCATGCTGGGCTCCGAGGAGGTAACTCAAAGGTTCTGGTGTTCACGTTCTGAGAGTGACTGATTCTGTACGAGAGGAGGCTCTGGGCCTCCAGGGGCTTGGAGAGACCCTCCATCCAGACTACAACCAGGAAAGGGGTCCCCAGCGAGGTGACGCCTGGACTAAATCTTGAAAAATGAAGCCAAGTGTGGGGGAGGGGGCCAGCACTGCAGGTGGTGGGGAGCTGGGACCTGGTAGCCCCTAGTAACTGTGGCTTAGGAAGAAGGAAAGGCAGAGGATGAGGCCGGAGGGCACTGAGTGCCAGGCAAAGGGGCTTGGTCCTGGTGGGGGTGCAGAGAGTGAGCAGGGGAGGGCCCTGCCTCTGCCCAGAGGTGCCTTTGGGAAAACTAGTGGAGGTGGAGGGCCAGGAGGAAGCCCAAGGGTCATCCGAGAGAGTCTGAGCACAGAGAGGCTGAGCAGATGGGGAGTCTTCCCTGAGACCCGAGGACAGCAGGGCAGACAGGAATTGGGCCAGGACAGGGTGTGATGATGGAGCAGGCAGGAGTCTAAGCGGGCACCTGGGGCTCCGCCCTGGTGACAACAGTGCCGGGGGCGGGGGGGACTTCTGGTGCTGTGCCATGAGGGGACCACGCAGAGGTCAGGGGGAAGGCACCCCCGGAGTCCTGCCGAGGGCCAGAGGGCAGCCCCGCTCAGAGCCCGGGGACCAGGCTCCCACCCCTCGGCCACTCACTGTGTTCAGCTCCAAGAGGGCTTCTGGGGTCCCTTTAGGGCGATAGAACAGCACATGGATGTTAGCTGGGATAGACACTGTGGCCTTCTTTTTCTGGAGCGTGACTGAGGTTGCCTCTTTCACTCGAACGGAGAGCAGGAGCTGCTGGCCTGGGGGCAACTTTCCCAGGGCCTGGAGAGAGCAAGGGTCAGGCGGGGGTGGGGGGGCACAAGGGCAGCTTCCATGCCCCAATAATAGACTGTCATCACACACTCACTGAGCACATAATGGGCACTGGACACCATGCTGGGTGCTAAGGTTACAGACTGAACCCAGACAGTCCTGCTCCTGGCCCCCTGAGGCTGACATTCAAGGGGGGAGACATCAACCCATAGAACAGCTGAATCAGACTCCCACCTCACAGCCAAAATCCCCTGCAAGATCCACAGGCTGTACACGACCCATCCTTTGCCCTCCTCTCCATCTTACCTCCAACCACTGGCCCCTCGTTCCCCTCTCCAGACTCACTAGCCACTCTGCTGTTCCTCCAGCTTGCTAGGCACACTCCTACCCCAGGGCCTTTGCACTTACTGTTTCCTCTGCTGAAAATGTCTTCCCCAGATACTTGCATGCTTCCCTCCCTCAGCTCCTTCAGCCCATTGTTCAAATGGCACCTCGGTGAGGCCTTTGCAGAGCACCCTGCTTAAAAGCACCACCCCCACCTTCCTAATCTGCCTTCACTGCTCCATTCACTTCCACCCTCTGATACCATGTTTATTCTACTTATTCATTTGTTCAATGTCGGTCACCCTCACCAGGATGGCAGCTCCTAAAGCACAGAAGCTTTTGTCTGCTTTTTGTCTTTTGCTCCTTCTGTGTGCCCAGCACTCAGCACAGAGCCTGGGATGTAGTAGATTCTCAGTGAACAGTAGTTGACTGACTGACTGAATCACATGCTCGGGAGACTCCAAGTTTCATAACTATGATGTCATAGAATTACAGAAGTGCTGGGAACCAGGAATCACAGAAGCTTAGAGTCACTTGAATACTGGAGCTTGGGGACCAACCCAAGCCCAGACTCCCAGAGTTGCAGGGTCATAAGGACAGGGAGTCACCAGATTCAATCCTAATGTGTCCGCAGGTTCTGAAGCCGTGGAAGCAGATTGAGAGCAGGGGCCCTGGGGCTCTGATGCTGTGAACACAACAGCTGCAGGCTCCAGAGACAGGCTCAGCCTCCTTGAGCCGGAGGGACACGGCCCGGCTCACTGTGGGCATGGCCCCCATTCCTGCCACCTCTGCTGCCCCAAGTCCTTCTCCATCTCACAATTCCTGCTCTCAGGAGGTTCCTCTGAATGTCTAGCCCCATCTCTTCCTTTGCCTAAGACTCCTATGCCCTTTGGCCAAGGACTCCAAGAAGCAGAGGCGTCTACCATGTCCACCAAGGCTGATCTGAATCACCACCACCAAGGATTCAGTTTGTCCTCTGTGTCCCCAAACTCAGCCACCCTCTCCATCTTCCCCAGTAGAATCTCAGACCTTCTGAGCCTCATCCCAACCTCTATCAGAATCTGCTATTACATCAGGACCTTGTAGCAGTCATTTCAACTTCAGTATGACTTCAGATTATCCCACAGCTAGCAAGTGGCCGGTCCAGCCCTAGCTCAACAGTCAGGAAAGCTGAAGCCAGGCCCTGATGTCACACACTGATTGATGTGCACTAGTCAAACCTCTCTGAGTCCTCTCCTGTCCCTTCCCTCCTCCAGGCCAGCCCCCAGAGTCTTCTCCCTGGGGGCAGAGAAGACTGAGACCAAGAGGAAGTTGGGCAGTTGGACAGAGGGGAAGCCTCTCCTGTTTTTGAGGACAAATACTCAGTTGACTTCTGGGCAGTGAAACTCTGATCCTTCCCTCTCCAGGCAAACATCTGCTGCAGGGAAGTTTAAGTGTAAGTGACTCAGGGGGGCCTGGGTGGCTCAGTCGGTTAAGCGTCTGGCTTCGGCTCAGGTCATGATCTCACAGTTTGTGGGTTCGAGCCCCGCGTCGGGCTCTGTGCTGACAGCTAGCTCAGAGCCTGGAGCCTGTCTTTGGATTCTGTGTCTCACTCTCTCTCTGGCCCTCCCCTGCTCACACTGTCTCTGTCTCTCAAAAATAAATAGAAACCATTAAGAAAAAGTGTAAGCGACTCAAACTTGAGTGGGAATTTGGACTTGACATTCAGTTGCAGCTGTTTGGGGAGTGGTATTGGGAACAACTCCTGAGCTCTCTCAGGGTCATTGGGAAAGAGCTACAATGACCAAAGCCCATGAGAGGGCCACTCACCTCCGGGACCAAAGCCGCCAGGTCCGTAGTTGTAAATGGCACGTTGCTGGAAACCTGGACCCAAGGCCAAATGGGGTGTAGAGCGAACACGGGGACAAGACAGAAATTCTTCAGCACACATGAAGCAGTTTTGGCCCCACCTCACCCCACCCCTGCCAATCACACACACACAACCCTACACACCCTCATGTTCCTCCTATTGGCCAATGATGAGTGTTACTACTCGCCAGGCACATGCCAAAGGTTTTGTGGGCCTTTGCTCATTTTAGCATCTATCACATTAGCTCAGAGAGGTAGGTGTGATGACTGCTCCCATTTTATTTATTTATTTATTTATTTATTTATTTATTTAATGTTTTATTTATTTTTGATACAGAGAGAGACAGAGTATGAGAGGGGGAGGGTCAGAGAGAGAGGGAGACACAGAACCGGAAGCAGGCTCCAGGCTCTGAGCTAGCGGTCAGCACAGAGCCTGACACGGGGCTCGAACCCACCAACGTGAGCTCTGACCTGAGCCGAAGCCGGAGGCTTAACTGACTGAGCCACCCAGGCGCCCCGACTGCTCCCATTTTACAGATGGGAAGCCCGATGGTACTGCCCAAGGTCATAAGCTGGTGACCGTGCTTCAGGATTTGACCTGGGCAGGCTAACTCCAGAACTTTTAAACCCCTCTGCCAGGGCTCACAGTCTGAAAGTCCAGGGATCTGGCCCCAGACATTTCTGCCCTTTATCCAGTGTTTCCAAAAACTATGAATTTGTTTCCAGTGTTTACAAATCAAGAAATTTCATACAGACTTGCCAGGCTCTGGCTAAAAATTTGGAAAACCTGGTCACACTGGTCCCATACCCCATCCCTTTGGGGAAGCTGAGTGGCAGCTGCCAGAGAAATGGGGCGCAGGCCCCCTTAGTCCACTAGTCCCATCAGGCCTGCTTTCACCGGTGATGGACAGGTCCCAGCCCTGATGTTTGAGGTCCTACTTCTTAAAACATGCCCATTCGCACAAGATAAATATACAAACACATTCTCTCCTGGTCAGAGGATTCCCAGGCACTCACCCAACACACAGCCGTCACCCATGGGGGTGGACAGCACCAGGACAGAGCCACTAAGGTCCCTTTCTCCTGCCACCCGCACACCCACAAGCTGCTCAGACACACACATTCTCACACTCAGAGTCTCTCCCCGGCCTTCCCAGTCTCCTCTCCGCAGCTGGAAGACACCTGCCTCCCGGCTCAGGGCCCTATGCCCACCTCCCATAGGCCTTGACAGTGCTCTCTGGACTCCCACCTTCAAGAACTGAGTGATCAACCCTTGCTCCCTTCGGCCAAAGCTGCAGGCAAGGGGCCCCAGGTGACTCAGACTCACTGCCTTTGGAAAGGGTGAGACTAAAAAAAAATGTCTCTGAGTGGGGCTCCTGGAGGTTGGGCCTTCCAGACGTCTGTTAGGGTATGAGAAGGGCCAGAATGGAAGCAGAGAGGTCTGAGAAGCTTTAGAACAAATGTCCAAGTGACTTTTGGTATAGTCCAGCCCTAATTTTCTTCTCTCCAATTCAAGTCTGCTCTTGAGAAAGCAGTGGAAGTGTTAGCCACTCACACGTTAGTATAAAATTGGGCTCTGACTCCAGAAGGACTCATATGTCACAGGGACGGAACACTAGCTACATTTCATATGTTAGTCCTGACCAATTGAAGGTCACTCCCTGGAGTGCCATGTTGAGAAGGATTCAGAGGTCCATTCCGATTTTGCCAAGAAGAAAGCCATTGTCGATTAGTGATGTCAGCCACAAGGACAAGAGTGGGCATAGGCATGCTCTAAACTGTCCAACCCTCTCCAGCTACAGAGAAGGAGGCGAGTCGAGGCTGACGAATGATGGCATGACTGGCTCGTCACGAGCACCATGGAGCCGCTGTGGGGCGGGCACCACACTCACCAGCTCAGAGGTGATGTCTATGTCAAGGGCACCAGTGGTCTGCAGGAGCCCAAACACGGTGTCGAACAGGTACAGAGGCACAACGACCTGGGACGTGTGGTCCTCCTTGGGCGGCACTTTGATGGGTTTCGGGGGCTTGGGGAAGTCGATGACGTCACCAGCTACGCTCTTCACAATGGGCTGTACGGGAGGAGACGGACGGCCCGTCCACCCTCACTTGGAGCCCGCGTCCCCTCCACGGCCTCCACCAGCACCCCAGCACACCCCCAGCAGTGGGCAGGCCTTGGCAGGCACTCACGTTGATATCCAGCTCTATGTACTGGTTAGAGATGAGAGGCAGCGTGGCCAGAGTAAATTCCACGGACCCAAGAGCCCCAATGGGCACCAGGCCTGCATGGGGAGGGGAGGAGGGAGACAGACACCATGAACCCAGCCCCCAGTAATAATGGGCCCAACTTCTATTGATTGAGTGTCTGGCCTTCCACTAAGCATCCACTTGAACACTATGATCAGCCCCGTTTTATAGATAAGGAAACTGAGGCTCAAGGAGAGGAAGTCACCCACCCAAGGTCACACTAGCCACAGTGTGGCAAAGTGAGGGTTTCTGTTTTCCAGAGCTAGTGCCACTAACTACGACATTGTCCTGCGTCTGCCACATAATGCCACATACAGAGACATAGGTGCCGCTAGGGGGCTTTGGTATTCTTCAGAGGCATCCATGCCTCCCTAAGGCTCAGAGAGACTGGGGACCATTGTGGCTGTGGGACTCTGGGCTCCTGACTTAGCTCTGGACCTCAGTCATCTTGTCTGTCCAGATAATAATAATATCTGCCTCGTGCTTTGGAGGGGGCCAGACACACCATCAGTGCTGTCCCTGGCGGGGAGAGACCCAGATGGCGTGGGGCAACTGGCCTCCGCCCAGAACCCCACCATCAAACCTCATCCATCTGCAGAGGGAGTGAAAGGTCCCAGGATTCTGCCCCTTCCTGCCTCCCTTGGCACCCCCATCCATGGGGGTGGCAGGAGGGAGGGTAGGAGAAGGGGCAAGGAGGAGGGGCTGGGCCCCAGCTTACTCAGTGCGGTCCCCAGGAGCTCATTCACCACGTTCAGCACGCTGTCCACCATGGGGCACAGCTGTGTCCAGAAGAGACAGGTGTTACAAGAAAATAGAAGTGGCCTCAGCCCAGTGCAGGGGACAGCTACGTTTTCTCTAAATGATTTGCTCTGTGGTCCTGGGGACCAAGGCAAGTCAGAACACACAGACAGATTGGGGGACACACAGGTGGGAGGCAAGGAGGGGCTGGAACCTGAAGTGTCTGAGAGCGGGGTGGGTGGTCCTGTTACGTGGGCCCCCTCAGAAAACCTGGGAGGATGCCGAGGGAACGGAGGAGGCCCTGTTCAAAGGCCAGCTGGGTGGGAGACACAGTCCTCCCCATGGAGCAAAGACGGCTCTCCCCTCTGAGGTCTCGGGCCCCTCCCGCTGTGCAGGTGCACACTGGACAACCTAGGATTCAGACACTGAGGAAAGGCCACCCCAGAGAGTCAGGCCTGGGCTCCGGGGCGTCCGCAGCACACACTACACCACTGCATGCTCATTGGGCTCTGAGGACAGAGGGACAGTGGCCCGGCTTCCAGAATCCTGGGTCTGGAAGTCACAGAATCTGAGTTCACTGGAGCAGGAACCCCAGAGTGACCCAGACCAGCCCTTTCATTCTACAGCTGGGATGGGAGAAGAAAGTTGAACAGCCCAAGGTCACAGAGAGACAAGAGAGGCTGCCTTTTCATTACACGCAGGGCCCCCAACTCCATGGCATCCAGGGCCAGGCATGGCACAGAAACGGGAGACCAGAGGGGCTGTGCCAGGTGGGAGGAGCTCCCTGCGGGCGCCAGCAGGTGTCCCCTGCAGCGTGTGTCACCTGCGACCCCGGTGGCCGGCTGCACCAGAGAAGCCAGAAATTGGATTCTTATGAGAAACCTCCAGTCTCCAAATGCTAGTAAGTAGCTCTTGTTTTTAAGACCTCTTAGAGCTACACAAATCCTGCCCTGCAGTCCGTGGTCCTGGAGACCCCAGTTAGGGGCAGCAATAAACGCACCCACTCCCCCTAGTTGAAATCCACCTGAAATGGGCCTGGGTCAAGGTCCTTGCTGCTGGGATCGTCCCTTCTCCCCCCGAACTTTGTTCCCGATTGGCCTCTTGCCAGGGCAGGCGTTCCAACCACAGGTTCCCACAGCTCTTCTTCACAAGGACTCACAAGAGAGGTCCTGCTGGAACTGTGGGCCGGGAGGTCTGGCGCCCTTTGCTGGCTGTGTGACCCCAGCAAGACCGTCCCCTCACCGGTCTCAGGGAAAGAGGGCTTTGGACAGCTTAAGGTGTGGCTCAGGTCCCTGGAGGAAACCGGGACGGCTGGGGCAGGCCATGCACACGCATCTGGAGCAGCTTTATTATGACACTCTTAACTTTCGATGTATTGATACATGTGTATGCGGTTTCCTGACTATGTTTGCCGCACCCAGGGCTCAATTTTGATTCAGTTTAAAACTGAATGACTCAATTTTAATCCGAAGTTGGATTAAAGAAAACTATAGGGGCGCCTGGGTGGCTCAGTCGGTTAGGTGTCCAACTCAATTTTGGCTCAAGTCATGACCTCATGGTTTGTGAGATCAAGCCCCGAGTCAGGCTCTGCACTGACAGTGTGGAGCCTGCTTGGGATTCTCTCTCTCCCTCCCTCTCTGCCCCTCTCCTGCTTTCTCTTTCTCTCTCTCAAAATAAATAAACTTTAAAAAAACAAAGAAAGAAAACTATAAAGTCAATAAAAACACGGGAGGTGAAGACAGCAGGGGGCAAGAAAGGGGCATGGATTTGGGAGCAGGGGACTCGGGCCATCAGGAGCTGTAAAGTCAGGGTCCAGAAGTCTGGGGACGGATCATGTCCGGCCGCCTCCAGACTGGCCGGCGGCACCTGGGACACTGATGGGCAGACCAGGATGGGATTACCCAGTGGGCGTGGAAGGGAGGAACGGCCTAATCCTGCCTGGCGCCCAGATTTATTCAAAGCCGGGAAAGGAGAGGCATAGTCATGGGGCGGGCCATGCCTGGCCTGTGGCCCCCACACACTCACCAATCCTGGCAGCACCTTGAAGAGTGTCTGCTCCACGACCCCAAAGAGCGGTGCGGGCAGCAGCCTGGGCAGAGAGAGAAGTGTGAGGGTGTGGCCACCACACGGGGACGGCACCAACTGGGATGACAAGGCAGAGTGGGGGTGACTTCCGTTGCCCCACCCGTACAATGCCACCTTAAAGAATTGTTGCTGCCGAGATTTAGTGGGAGTGTGCCCATGTCTGGTATACAGTCTGTGCTCCATAAATGTCTGTTCCCTGTGTCTCCTCCAACATTTACAGACAAGTGACATTTGGGTCCAGAACAATACCTGGCTTCGAGTGGGGGCTCAATAAATATCTATTGAGTGAATGAAATGAGTCTTAGTCGAATGAATGAATGACTGAATGAATAAGAGGATGCATGGAGGGAGTTCAGGTCTGTGTGGATACTAGGGGGGTCTGGCAAGTGAGGGGGGGCAATCACAAAACCACAACCACAGGTCGCCAACACTGTCCAGGCTCTACTTCCTCCAAGTAGCCCAGAGGAGCAGGACAGAGCCACTGCGATTTACAGAGCCCAAAGACCCCACCTAGAAACCCTGGAAAGCCCTTCCGGAGACACAGGCAAGCCTGGCTCCCCCTACTCCTGGGAGCCAACACAGAGCTCTCTGATGACCTCTCACTGCTCAGAGCCACCCAACAAAGATGGGCTGGGAGTGTGGGAATCAGCCTGGAATGTAAACTCATGGGGAGCACAAAGTGTGAGGCAGAGGATGGGTAGGTGTCCCGCGGGGTGGGGGGCGGTGCAGGGCCGGGGGGAAAAACCTTGGATAGGAGTCCAGAGACCAGACCGTGCCTATCCTTGCCACAATCTGTGTGTGACCTCTGACAAGTCTCTTGCCCTCTTTGGGCCTCAGTTGCCTCATAGAGGTGATGTTCAACACAGGTGTAGGGAAGGCCACCGTGTCTTGAACAGTTGGGGAAAGAGATGGATGCCAGAGTCTTCTAGGGTCACACAGCAAGTCGGGGCAGAGCCGGGTCTCTGACGTGCTGAGCTGGGGAACTGAGATGGCCAGGGTCTGCTCTATCTGGGAGAGGGGACAACAGGATCTCGCGCCAGGGTGGCTGGGGCAGAGAAGGGGGCACTCAGGAGTGGGTGATACTAGCTAGGGGCTGGGCCGTACTCCCTGTCCATGGTGGGACTCAGTCTGCGGGTCCGCGAAGCGGGTTGAACGAGCTGGACCGAAGGGAAGCTGGGTGAGATCAGGCCCCGCCCAGCCAGGCAGAGAGAGAGACCCAGGAGACGTCCCAGTGCGCTGCGCGCTCCCGAGAGGAGCCCCCCCACCCCCATCCCCTGTCCTGCCCTCGTCCAGGCGGAAGCCGCCCACTGCGGCTCGAGCCCAGGGACTCACCCCGAGAGCAGGCTGATGTGGCCCAGGAGCGTGCTGCAGCGCTTGAGGACGAGCATGGGCGTGCCCCGAGAGCTCACGCCCAACGCCACCCGCGACGACACGTTCACCTCCGCGGCCAGCTGCAGGAGGCCCCCCAGGGGCCTGCGAGACCGGGTGCTGGGGGCGTGGCCAGGCTGCAGGCCCGCCTTGGCCACGCCCCCCGGGGCTGCGTGGTGTGGTGGCCCTGGGAGCCGGCTAGTCCTGTTACTCACTGCCTCCCTGCCCCATTTTTCACATTCCTACATCCTCTTCTCCCACCTCCTCGAGTGAGTCCTTCGCCAAGGGGCGGGGGTCTCCAGAGAGAATGAAGGGAGTCGCCAGGGAGCAGTGTGATGGCGGTCCCCCGGGAGGGGTAATGGGGTGGGATCCAGGAAGGGACCAGTATGGTGGGAGCCCCTTGGACAGAAAGTAGGGTGGGAGGAAACGGTGGTGTCTGTGAGATGGGGTTGAGACCCCTACAACAGAGTAGGGGTCCCCAATGGAGCAGGGGACTGGGGTGGGGGGCAGTCAGGTGGAGGTTCCCAGGAGCACACTCACCCCGAGCCATGCAGGCCCACCTTGGTGTGCAGGCTCAGCTGCACCCCAAACCCAGGCAGCAACTTCAGCGACACCTTTGGCAGTGTGAGCTCCTCAATCTTCAGCCTGTGACGGGAGTCAAGGGGAGGCCCACTCACTCCCCGGCACCCCCCCCACCGTGTCAGTCCCTTAGTGCCTGGACCATCTGAGACCAAGTGGTGCCTAGACCTCTGTGGGGTGTATCCCACATCCCATCTGTAACCCATAAATCCAACCGTATGCCCAATTACTTCACCTCTCTGGGTCTCAGTTTCTTCATCTGTAAACTGGGGCAATACTAGCACCCACCTCCAATGTAGCAAAGACAAGTGAGTTGATGGGGGTGCTGAAGCTTGTCCAGTATGTGTTCAATACCATCCTCCTCATTAGAGGCTCAGTGAATTAAAGTGCTCTCCCCACCCTGGTCCCATGGCTTCAGTCCTGGTTCAGTCTCTGACCGGGACCATCGTCTCCCTGCTCCCATCTCCAGGCTCAGGCACATACAACTCAGGTGGCCTCTTGAGCACAGCTCCTCACAGTTCATTGTGTTCTCTGTCTTCTGGGCCTCTGCCCCGGCTGCTCCTTCTGTCTAGAACAACTTTCCTTTGACTTTCCTTCCACTCTGCATCCACCTGCAGCTAACTAACTCCTCCCGCCTATCCAGCTTGACCTTCCCCTGATTCAGACCATGGAATGGTTCCCGCCCACCTGGGGCAGCCCTCAGGGCCTGTGATTAAATACCCCCACTTCCACCACCACCCTTGGGCTTGGTGAGCTTGGGCAGGTCCTCAATCTCACCTGCTAAAAGTCATTGATAACACCTGCTAAAAGCCATTGATACCAGTCATACCTCTGGATTCAGTGGGATAATCCATTTACAGTGTTCAGCACAGGGCTGGTTACACAGAAAACCCTGGCCAAGTGGTGATTAAGTTATAAACATTAGCTATTATGTGATTTCATTCATTCATTCAAAAATATTTTTGAACGTCTATTTTTTTTAATTTTTATGTTTTTTAAAATTTATTTTTGAGAGAAAGAGAGAGACAGCGTGAGCAGGGGAGGGTCGGAGAGAGAGCAAGACACAGAATCCGAAGCAGACTCCAGACTCTGAGCTGTCAGCACAGAGCCCAGTGCAGGACCCGAACCCATGAACTGTGAGATCATGACCTGAGTCGAAGTCGGATGATTAACCGACTGAGCAACCCAGGCATCCCTGAACATCTATTATGTATCAAACACTATTAATGATCTTGGGGATACGGCAATGAACAGGCCAGACAAAAGCCTTACCCTTCCTGGGGTTTATAACCTAGCAGGGGAGGGAAAACAAACCAGTAATACTAGGGTGTGCAGGGGAGTGAAGCGTCTTCTGGAGAACTTGAAGGCAGGGGAGGGGAAAAGGAGGGGTTGGTCAGAACAGGGCTCTTTGGAATAAATGCCCAAAGGAGGGAGCCGTGCAGATAACTACATTAGCCCAGAGAGACTTGGCAACCGGCCCTAGGTCACACAGTGAGTAACTGGAGTCAGCCCCAGAACTGGAACCGTCCACCACATGGACTCGTTGCCATTTCTGTGTTCCCTGATATATACTAGACTCATTATTTTCTGACTCAGGCCCGGGGACTCCCTATGCAAACCTCCCCACATCTCCCCCACTGCCTGCCAACATATTGAAGACAATTTCTCCTCTCTTCCCTGAAGCAAAAAATAACAAATAAAAAGACCAGCCTTCTTGTAGGGCACATAGTATGCAGCCAGTTGAGAGGCCACAGTGTGAGGACTCACCCAGAAAGCTCTTCCACAACGCCAAAAATCCCTCCATAGCTCAGCAGGCCGCCTCCTCCAAGCAGTCCTCCGGAGCCCAGGAGGCCCTGGTTCACGGATGTGACTGTCCCCAGCACATTCTGCAAAATGGGCCCTCCGACCAGCGAGTTCTGGATGGCTGCAGGGAGGGTTGAGGGAGGAAAGTTCATTTTACTGACGGGGGGAGTAGGGCCCAAAAAAGGGCAGAGACTTGCCCAAAGTCATCCAGCAGATCGGGTTTGGGGCCGATAGTATGACTAGAGCCCCTTGACCCTGGGCCACCTTGTAGCACTAAAAGAAAGGGCAAAAGCAAAGGAGCAAGCACAAGGGCTTGGCCAAGATGGAGGAGGTGACCTGTGCTCTCCCTGGGCACCCCTGTGGGCACCCCTGTCCCGGCTCTGTGGATTAGGAGAAAGGCAGGACAGAAGAGACCTCCTTGGGAAGGCAGGCCGGGTCGATTCCCTGAAACCTTTCCTAATCACAACTGCCCTGCTCTACTCCTGAGACTGTCACCCTGGGTCACTAGGTCCCAGAGCACCCAAGGCTCCAGGGTCGTTGAGTCCTCACCCTGGAAATGTGGGGCAGAGACCCTGGGCCGGCCAGCCTCCTCCTCTCCACCTCCTCCTTCCCACCCAGCCCCATCCCGGAGGTAGACACAGGGCCCCCAACAGGGCCAAAGCCTGCCTCACCCAGTCTTCCTCTCAGGAGAAGGTGAACTGATCACCCATGGGCGCTGGCAAGCAAACCTTTAGTCCCTGAGCCCTCTGAGCAAATGAGAAGCCAGCCTGTTTTCAGCACTTGCTGGAAGCAGCCGCTCTAGGCATACCCATGCGGGTGTCTACACCGCAGCTGGAGCCCTCACAGGCTGCCCACCTTGGGCTCACCTTTGCCAAGTTCATCCTTGTCGATCCGAGCGAGCGTGCCCACCGTCTCAAGGAGCCCCTGGCACGGAGTCGCCAGACCCCAGAGGAGAAGCAAGGACCACATGCCCAACATCATCGATGGCACACCTGTCGGGGGCAGAAGCAGAACTCTGAGGCATTCCTGGTGCTCCGTCGCCAGCCTGGGGCCCTCCGGCTGCCTGACCCGGCTCCATCCAGCCTCACTCCCAAGAAAGCAGCAGCTCACAACCCAGCCCTCTGCGTCCCCGGTGAATGTGGACCTGTTGGAGGGACAGTGACAGAGGGGCCTTCCTTTCCAGGACAGCAGAATGGGAGCTTTGTTTCCTGGACCTGCTTTCCCATTGGCTCATGAGGTCGTTTTGGAAGGTGTGGCTCATTGGGGACCCTCCATCAACATGCCCCATTTCTTTCCTCCTCCCTGGTCTCTATCCTTCCATGTTGGAAGGAATGAGAGGGAAGGTGAGAGCAGGGCTAATTTACTAGTTTCATAGCATGGCACTTGTCTTTAAGGAGTGACTGCTAATGTGGCCACACACCCATCTAACCCCTTGTGTAATCTCTGCTTAAACCGGCTCCCTGTTACCCTTGGAACACAACCTAGGCTTCCTGCCACTACCCACTAAAGTCCTTGGCTGCCTTTTTGACCTTCTTGGTCTTAAACATGCCAAGCCCCTTTCTACCTCAGGGCCTTTGCACATACTGTCCTTTCTGTTAGGAAGGCCCTTCCCTGGTTCTTTGCATGACTGACTCCTCATCCCAGGTTTTGAATAAATGTTGCCAGTTTAGAAAGGCCTCCCTCCTTTACCTTGCCTAAAGAAGGCTGTTTGCCACCAAACATCACTCAGCATATTTAAAGTGTTATCACGATTTACAATCACGCATTATGTGTTTGTGTCCTTGTTTGCCATCTCTGTAAGCTCCCTGAAGGCAGAGACTATGTCTCAGGCTTCCATGCGTGATATATGCCCGATGGGTGTTTGCTGAGGGGGCAAAAGGGCATGGAAATCCAGGAGTGTTTCCCTAGCCCACCGCTTGCCCTGGCACAGGATGTGTCTGCCCAGCGAGGGCGCCTGTCCTCATCTGGGCAAAGGAACCTATGGGTACCATATGCACCGGGAGCGGTCTCAGCAGTGTCTGTCTTCTGTCTCCAAGACTCATCCCAGGGTGCCTCCCTGTAACCTCGAGGTCCCTCACAGAAGGAAACAGTCCCACAGTGGGGAGCCGCTGGTTTCCATGGCTTAGAGAAAAATGCGCACCCCTAGAGCCCTGTCCATAGAACAGCCCACCATCCCTGCCTTTGCCCCGTCTGAGCCCCAGTTTTCCTGTCTGCAAATGCGCTTTCTCTCCCGCCAGCCTCCAGGTAGCCTAATTCTTTCTGTGCCCATTGTCCAGATGAGGCAGCAGGGTGGTGGCAGGGTAATGGTGGGGGACCTGGATGGGGCTAGGGCTGCTGCAGGCGGCCTTACCCACGCCGGCCGCTCCACGAGGGGTGGGGGGGCTCCCAGCCTCTTGCCAGTTCCTCCATCCTCTCAGGCCTGGGCACCGCCCTTATATGCCCACAACAGCTCTGGGGACACAAAGGGGCACAGCCGCCAGAAATCCGTCAATGTGTCATGTCAGAAGCAAATTGCGGTTTTTCCTGAGGGCCTGGGCTAAGCCTTCCTTCTGGGGGGAGAGCAGGGGAAGCGGGTGGGGGCCGGGGTTAGTGCCCAGGGGCCGGAGTGAAGGTCTGCAGAGGCTGCCACCTCCTCCCAGAGCTGGGGGGCAGGGTAGGGTGTTCCGCCTGCCTGTGGAGTCTCCCTCCAAGGGCCACTCTGACGGTGCAGAATCTACCCCGCCTCCCACCTACTCCAGCTCAGGCCCGGGGAGAGAAGAAAGGGAGACCCTCCGCCTGGCACGGAGATGGCCGTGGGCTGGAGAAAGGAACTCTGGGCCAACTTGGGGGAGGGGCACCAACCCCACCCCCACCTCCCAGGCCCCTTGTCCCCTGGGCTCCAAAACAGGCACTTTTCCCCCTTCCTGAGACTGGTGGCGAGAAATTCATTCATCCATCATCCATCCATCCATCTATTCACTTATCCATCATTCATACATTCTTCCGCAGTATTTGTGGAGTAATTACTACTGTTTGTAGGGTGCCGTGGGGGACACAGCAATAAACGGAAGAAACAAATCCTCACCCCTGAAGGAGACCACTGCTAGAAATACATTGCAACTTTAAATGTTCTAGGAGCCACGTTGTTTAAAATAAATGTGTATTCGTTTTTGAGAGAGTGATTATGAGCAGGGGGATGGGGAGAGAGAGAGGGAGAGTGAGGATTCAAAGAGAGCTCTGCACCAACAGCAGCGAGCCTGATGCAAGGCTTGAATTGACGAACCTCGAGATTGTGACTTGAGCTGACCTCGGACACTCAACCGATGGAGCCACCTGGGCACCCTCACATTTAAAAAAAAAAAGTCAACGGGGCACCTGGGTGGCTCAGTCAGTTAAGCGTCCGGCTTCGGCTCAGGTCATGATCTCACGGTTTGTGGGTTCGAGCCTGGCATCGGGCTCTGTGCTGACAGCTAGCTCAGAGCCTGGAGCTTGTATGTCCCTCTCTCTCTGACCCTCTTCTGCTCACACTGTCTCTCTCTGTCTCTCAAAAATAAATAAAAAACATTAAAAATTAAAATAAATAAAAAGTCAAAACAAGTCCATTAATTTTTATCGTACAGTTTATTTAACCCAATGTAGCCAAAATAATGTCATTTAACATGTAATCAATGTAAGATTATTGATGAGATGATTCCTAATCTTTTTCTCATAGTATATCTTCAAAAGCTGCCGACAGCACACCAAATTTAGACTCACCACATTCAAGTGCACCATTGTCTTGTAGGGCTATTGTCCTATGGGATAGCGCAGCCCTGAAGTAAACAGATACACCCAGGACACTGTAAGTCAGAGGTAATGACAAAAATACGGCAGGGGTGGTGCAGTTTTCAATGTGGTGGTCAGAGGGGGCCTCACACTGGAGCAGGTGTGACTTTTGACCTGCAGGACGAGAGCGGTGGGCCAGGGATGTCTCGGGAAGAGCCTGCCAGGCACACAGAAGGGCAAGAACAAAGGGCTGAGATAATGTGTTCCAGGAACACCATGGAGACCTGTGTGGCCCAAGGGCAGTGGGGAGCGTGTGGCCGAGGACGTGATGGGGTCCTATCCGTTACTATATGGATATAGGCACTTTGGCTTTTGTGTGCTGTGATTCTGCAGGTACTGGCTCAGGCGTCCCCTCCTCCAGGAAGCCTTCCTGACCCCCAAGCTGGCTGTGATCCCACAGCCCCCTGGGATTCCCTCTGTCAGAGTCTGTGACATGCAGGGCTATTGCCTTGTTTCTGGGTGTTTGTGGGTCTGTCTCCGGCACCCGGGCGCTGAGCTGCTGCCTGGTGAGATGCGGGGGGAGGGAAGGTGGGGATGGTATTTGTCTCATTCACCCCATAACCTCGGAACCCCTGCCCATACAGTGTTCATCCTGATGACTTCAGACGCTGAGCCAGGTTATTCAATCTCATTATTCTTTAAAAATCAACTTTTGGGGCGCTTGGGTGGCTCCGTCGGTTAAGCGTCTGATTCTTGGTTTCGGCTCAGGTCATGATCTCACAGTTTGTGAGTTCGAGGCCCATGTTGGGCTCTGTGCTGACAGCTCAGAGCCTGGAGCCTGCTTCAGATTCTATGTCTCCCTCTTTGTCTGCCCCTCCCCAGCCCCTCTCAAAAATAAATAAGCATCAAAATTTTTTTTTAATTTTTAAAAAATCAACTTTTTATTCAGCTATAAAGCCCATACAGAGAAGGGTTCAAATCCTAAATTCGAGCTTGACGAATGTTTACACACTGAGTCCTCCAGATGCCCCTGAAGTCACCTCCAAGTCATTGCCCATTGAGGACAACCATGGTCTTGGCCTCCAACACGAGGGATGAGCTCAGTGCGCTCTTGAGGGGCCCGTGCATGGAATCGCACGTGGCAACCGTGTTGTGTGTGTGGTGTCTTCATGCTCCGTATCTTGGAAATGCATCCACGGTGTGCAGTGACGTGATGGGCTCTTCTCTGCCGTGCGCCCCTCCATCCCGTGTGCCCCTCCACCCTGTGAGCACCACGGTGTGCTCATCTGCCCTCCCGCCTAGGGGCTCCTGGGCTTCCCGGGGGTGGCGACAATGAATGAGGCTGTTTGGAACATTCTTGTCAAGTCTCTTTGTGGACGTGTGGTTTCATTTCTCACCACTCTTAGGTGACTAGCCGGGAGTAGTATCACAGTAGTGCGCACACAGGGGACCTTCCCCAGATGTGGCTGGGGCTCCCCAGCGCAGCCTGGGAGGGCCACTGGGCTCCACATCCTCCGGCGACAGGGCGTCTCCGGTGTTTGTCAGACGCTTGTTTGCGGGACGAGGAGGCAAAGCTAGGACGTAGCACTTGCTGTGTGCACCAAGTTACCCCCATGACCCATGGGTTTGGCATTATCATTACCTCCCTGTCTTACCCTGGGCAGGGGGGCGGGGGGGCACGCCCCGCAAGGGGAAGCCGCCCGCCCAAGGTCACAGGGAGTCCAGCCGGGCTGACTGACTCCAAAACTCCCCTCGGTAACCATTGGTCAGCCTGGCCCCTGGGATGGGAGAAAAATGCTGTCTAGTGTCTGGCCTGCCTTATGCTCCCCAATCTCTTCCAGACACCACCCCAAAGAAGACTCCCAGGGCGTCTGGGTGGCTCAGTTAGTTAAGCATCTGATTTTGGCTCTGGTCATGATCTCACAGCTCATAGGTTCAAGCCCTTCGTTGGATTCTGACAGCGCAGAGCCTGGAGCCTGCTCTGGATTCTGGGTCTCCTTCTCTCTCTGCCCCTCCCTTACTTGCAGTCTGTCTCTCAAAAATAAATAAACATTAAAAAAATAAACCTTAATCAAAAACCTGCTTTCTTCTCACTCTGTGACCTTAAGCTAACCACACACCTTCTCTGGACCTCGGTTTCTTTAAAGGAGGTTGATGCATTCTGCAGCTGAGTGCTGCGTGACCAAGGAAGGCAGAGACTCACACTCAGGCAGACAGGGCTCACGTCCTCTCCACACGCACGTGTGCCCTTGGGCTGGTTACTTCACCCCTCTGAGCTTCCTCCGCATCCAGGGCATTCAGGAGAGTCTTGGAAGGGGAGTCATGCCCATGGGCAGGGACCCTGCACCATTACCTTCCCAGGAACTAAGGTCACAGCACAGGGCTCGCCTTGCCAGCCCGGCCCCCATTTCTGCCCAGGGTAATGGACCGCTCAAAGAATGTCGAAATCAGATTAGATATCAGAGCGCCCGACCCCTCTCTCATTTCCCAGATGGGAAGACTGAGGTCCTGAGAGGAGCCGTGGTGTGCCCAGGGCCACAGAATGAGCCCCTGGTCACAGCAAGGTGAGCGCCGAGGCCTCCTGACTCTCACAGATTTGTACCTTGGTTTCTCCATCTGAGCATGGCTGTAAGGGTACAGTATGCACGTCTAAGGGCGGGACTGGGGGAGGGGAGGGGGCGTCCCCAGCACGCCCAGGACATGGTAGCAGCCCTGGATCAGGAAGCCCTCTGTGTCTGCCAGGCCTGCCTCAATGCTGCCATTGTCCCAGCGCCAGGGGAAAGGGGGCCGGGGGGGCGGGGGGGGGGGGGAGCCTGCAGTGATGGGATTAGACCTGCAGCAGGGGTCAAGGAGACGGCCCTGGCATCTGGCCTGGGCAAGGGAGGGCCCTCCCTCCTCCCTCCTCCCTCCTCCCTCCTCCCTCCCCTTCCTCTCCCCCCTCCTCCCTTCTCCCTTCTCTGTGGCATGGGTCTGAGCCAGGATGGGACAGGGCAGACTTGTCAGGGCCCCAGAGGCCCCAGGAGTGCTGGCCTCCTGACCATACCACACACAGATACCTACAGTGCCCAGATATGGACCTTCCACCGTCACAGACCCCCCCAGACTCCCCCACATACAAAGACCCTTCCCCCGGGGTGGGGGGGAACAAAGACCCAGACACACAGACACATGGCCACCACCCTGGTAATTTCCAGGGCTGGAGTGCCAGCCGATCACCCCTTATGTACATCTTTTTTCAAAGTTACAGACTTTTTTTTACATTCTAGCAAATGACACTGATTTTGAGGGTCCAGGTAGAACATGCTTATTTTAACATGTATTGTTCACTTTATTATGTGTAAGCATACATTTGCTTTTTTTATTTCTTTATTTTATTTTTTTAATATTTTTAAAAAATGTTCATTTATTTATTTATAAGAGCGAGCATGAGCAGGGGAGAGTCAGACAGAGAGGGAGAGAGAGAATCCCAAGCAGCTCTGTGCTGTCAGCACAGAGCCAAACACGGGGCTTGATCTCACGAACTGTGAGGTCGCGACCTGAGCGGAAATCGAGTTGGACACTTAATCGACTGAGCCACCCAGGTGCCCTTTTATTTCTTTAGTTGTAGTTGAAATGTACTTGGCCTATAACCTTGTGTAAACTGATGGTGTACAACATTTACTATTAAAAGGAGTTGACTGAGAGACTGGGGTCAGTGCAGATCTAGGGAGAGGGGACGGGGCAGATGGGACAAAGGTTGGGAGCCGATCCTCCCACAAAGTTGTCTGAGACGCGGAAACGTCCCTGGCACAGCCTCCGTCCACAGGGACACACAGACACACAGATACGGGCGGACAGGATACCAGGGACACACAGACGGGCAGACAGGACACCAGAGGTCTTTCCACACCCAAGCCTCTACAGATGGACCCTCCCGTGTGCACACACGCCTCAAGCTGCCCCGATCCGTAGTTTTGCACAATTAGCACCTCTTCCCCAACGCTGACCAGACACACCTGTTCACATCTATTTCGGCCTCAAAAACTCATCTGTGGCTAACACTTATTGAGCACTGACTGTGTGCTAGGCACTATGCTAACAAGAACTTTTCATCATTGGATTCACAGAATCCTCACGACAATGCTGCAGAAGTTGGCACTGTCATCATTCCCATTTTACAGGTGAGAAACCAGAGGTGAAGTGACTTGCCCAGGGCACACAGCAGCGAGGAGGCAGAGCCAGGATGTGCACCCAGACAGATGGGCTCGAGAGCCCACATTCCAATTCCAGTCCTGTCTTTTGACTTGCCAGGTGGCATTGGGCCAGGAGTCCTACTTCTCTGAGCCTCAGTCTCCTAATCTGTGAAATGGGTACAACCCTCACCTCCCTCGATTGTTGTGATTGGAGGGGGTGATACAGGAGAGCCCTGGGAGCACACTGGGCTTCTGCAGGCTCCCTGTCACCAGAGCCACCCTCATGAAGGATTTGGGGCGAGTAACCGAGGTGGGCTTAGAAGAGTTTTGCCATTTGCTAAACTGTGTGACCCGGTAAAGGGAGCTGGGCCTGGGCCTCAACTTCCTCATCTGTAAAGTGGGGATGGCAATGGTCGCCCTTCCCTCATAGGGTTATTGTGTGGATGAAACGAGACAATGCAAGCAAAGCCCAGAGCATGGCATCTGCAGGTTTTCACGAGGCAGCCCATGCCTGTCCCCGAGGCTGTGGCCGGCATGCCGCGGACTCCTAGCCGGTCGGATACCCCACCACCCGCGGAAGGGGAAGAAGAGGCAGACGTCAGGTTATTACAAATTAAGAGATCGAACCATCATATGTTTGTAAGGATCTTTCTCCTGTTTATTGCCAAGGCCCAGCCCAGGCCTGCACTGCTCACTCCTTGTCAAAGGAGGTGTCCCCTGGTGAGAAGGGAGCCAGGCCCACTGGCTCCAACTGGGGGCTCCTCCAGAAGACACAGCCCATCAGCAGTGTGCGGGCAAGTCCTGCCCTGCTCAGTCCAGCTTCATGTTGAGCACCAGCACCAGGGCATTCTGGGAGGAGGCAAAGAGCCAGGTGGTGAAGAGGGGCCATGGCAGGGGGTGGGATGGGTCAAGCCCGTGGCCAGGAAATGGAAGCCAGTGTGGTATGCAGGAGCAGAGGACAAACTAGACCCTCCTGTGGCCCTTCGCATCTCCGGGGGTCAGTTTCCTCAACAGTCAGGTGGGGACAGCATCCCTGCCTCTCTGAGTGGAGACGTTGAATGAGAAAAATGTACATTTAATGCTCCAAGCACAATAGTTGGCAAGTAGTGTAAAGCTAGTATTTAGTAATCACTTACTGTATGCCCTGAGGTGAATTATCTCAATAGCTTTCTGAGGTGGGTACACCCCTATTAACAAATCTGTGTTAAGCAACAGAAAAATGGAGGCATAGAAAAAAGTGAAGTAAGTTGCCTGAGGTGACAGAGAAGGAAAGTGGCAGAATTCAGGTTTCCTCCTGGGGAGCCCCTGGCCAAGGGGGGTCCAAGTTCTGGGGGCCAGGGTCTTGCTCAAGCGAGTGGCAGGATTGTACTGATGGCCACTGCCCTCCCTAAGCCTCCTCCCTTCAGGCTGAGAGAGGAAGGCTTTTGCTCCGATTCATTGGCCAAAGGTATTGAACTGACACACTTTCCTCAGCGTCTTCCCTCACCTCTACTATGTGCAGCTCCGCCGCATTGAAATCCATGTCCAGCAAGTCTGGAAGTGGGAACCCAACTTGGAGCACATCTGAGAAACACAGTAAGAGTCATTTTAGCTGAGTGCTCTGCAGTCGATTACTCCTTAAAGCCACTCCATGGCTGCCTGGAACAGCACAGTGGGGAACAGCACAGCGAGGGATGGATGACGTCTGCCCGCTGCACCGGCATGGAGCACAGAAGCCTCACCACCGTGTATTTACATCCTAGGTCTGGGTCAAGATCGACTCATTGTCTGGGGCCAAGGGCCAAGGGTCCCAAATTGTGGGAGGGGACTTTGTCCCCAGGTAGGTGACATTAAGACCACACTGGCTTCAAAGACCCAGCAATGACCATTCATTCCCTTTTAGCCTCCCTCATCTGGGGTCTGTGAAAGGGTTTTGGGACATACAGGTGGCGTCCCTTCCTGCTTTCAGTAAAATCAAAGCCTCCCGGGGCCCTCACCATTGATGACGGGGACATACGCCTCTTGGAGATAGTCAGTGATGAAGTCAGTCAACTTCTTCTCCTGGGGGCAAGAGAGAAGAAGAGAGGATCCCCAAATCCCAATGGTCAGTTCAATTCAATTCCGTTCAATTCATCCAGTGTGAGTAACTGGATGGAAACGTAGGATGTTGAAGTAGGAAAATCTGATGCTCAGATTTTCGCAGCCCTCACTTCAACCGGGTTCAGGGACCACAGGAATGAATATTAGAGACATCAAATAATTTGTCCACCTAGCGTCAAAACTGGGCTGGACCCTGCTTGACTGTAGGCTGATGCCCTATACCTCCACTTGGTCCCTGTCGCGTGACGTATGAGCCTTGGGTCATGGTGCAGGAGGAATTCAAGACACCGTGGGCGACTTGTGGACTTCATTTGGCTCCTACGGAAAACTCACTTGTTTCAATCAGTCATTCATTCACTACGGCTCTGTACCTTAGCTTCCGCATTGGTGGAAGTGAAATACAACAGCACCTTTGCACAGATTTAGTGAATTTGGATAAAGCGCAGAGCAGAGTGAGTACTCAGTAAATGCTGTTGTTATTGTTGGCACCTGCTGCTCAGGTTAGGTTCCCTCTTGGGCCCTGAGGCTACAAAGACTAATAAAAATGACAGCTGGGCCAACCAAGTCAGCCTCAGGCTGCCACTATGCATGACAGTGTAATCAAAACCAATCCAGGGACATGTGCAGATTCTATCCAGAAAAGGAGGTGGACTCTGTTATTAAAACCAATGCAGGGAGATGTCCAGATTCTATCCAGAAAAGGAGATGGACTCAGAGAGGCTAAGTGACTTTCCCAGGGTCACACAGCACGTCAGCTGCCCCCAGTCCCACGAGTTGCTCTATTCACTCTGCCTCCATTTCAGGGCCCATCCCTGCAGTGCCAAGGGAGAATAGGTGCATCTTACCCTCAAACCAGATCAGGTAGGAGAACTTGAGATACTTACGTTGAAGGCACCAATCGATGAAGACTCCCGTGATAGGCTCAGTAATCTGCATGGGGTTTTGAGGGGGCAAGCAGCAGGCAGCACAGTCAGAGCCACTGCCCTGGCCACAGCCCCTCTCTGAGGCAGAAGTCCCTGTACAGCCTTCAGCCCAGGTGCCCACAAGTCTATGCTTGGATACTACCTATGACGGGGCACTCATCACCTTTCATTACAGCCCATTTTGTTTCCCACACCTCAAACTACTCCTTCCTCTCCTTGGTCCTGACTCTTTTCTCCGGGACCCGAGCCACAGCTATTGCTCCTGCCCAAGGTCAGGTATGCAGAAGTTTGCTGCCCAACTAGTCAGCCCCACATTCTTGCAGGGCACATGGTTAGGACCCTTCACGTGACCTCCTTCCCTGCACAGCCTCCAGTAAGCACTAACACACGACGGCACTAAAACAGGCCTTGTGATGGCCAGCTGGTGGATTTATCTTTCCAAATTCTATTCTTTATTCCAGTAGCAGACCTTCCATTTTCCACCCTCACTCCAAGGCATTCAGAGCCCCAGCATGAGCACATGACCTGGACCAGGCCAATCAGAGCATTCCATCTCTGCGGTAAGGGATTAGTTTAGGATTGATCACGTGGTCCGCGCTAAACCAATGAGAAGCAGCCTTGGTAATTTAGTTAGAACTATTGGACAAGAAGCCTCTTTTACTATTGGGGTCACTTTGCCACCACCTGGGGAGAGGCTGCCTGAGCATGTAGCCAACAAAGAGGACCACAAAGGCTGAGGAAGGAGGGAGATCCCGAGTACTCTGTGCACCTAAGATCTAGCCATGCCTGAAATTAACATCTACTCCTAGAGTTTTCAGCCACGTAAATGCAAAGATTCCTTTTTGGGCTTCAGCCAGTTAAGTCTGAATTGTCTCTTGCCCTGAAAGAATCCTGGCCAAATACAAGTCAGATCAAAGCTCAAGACAAATATAAAAATTAATGAGTAACTGGATGGAAAAGTAGGATATTAGAGTAGGATAATAATGAATATAATGTATGTAGCCAGTGCTCCCATAGAGACAGAGCTCTCTAAATGTTAGCTGTTATCAGTAAAAGGACAGGCTTCTAGGAGGAGGTGGTATCTGAGGTGGGTGCTGACTGGCAGGTGGCATTTGGATGACACAGGGAAAAGCCTATTAAGGGAAAAGGGGACCCATGGTTAGATGCACTGTGCAAGAGCCTAGTGGGAGCAGTGGTAGGGGACTCTGAGAAGGGACTTGAGTGCCAGGCTAAGATCTGAGAAAAGATCACACAGGTAATGAGCTGTTGAGGATTCTAGAACAGGGATAATGACCAGAGAAGCCCGGCAGTGTGGGCCACGCTGGGTGGACCAGAGGGAGACCATGGAGCACAAAACCAAGGGCTGGTGGTAATGCCCATGCCGGGGGACAGGGGGCACCAGCAGGAGCAGCAGACTCCTACCTGTCCAGAGAGGTGACCATCTGCAGCCGGTCCTCATGAACTGAGTACTGGATTCTCAGGTTGAAGTGCTGGTGGGTGGCGGGTGGGGACAAAAGCAGGCAGAAGGCAGTGGTAGAACCAGGGGCCCCACCTGCCCAGTACCATTGCCGTAACAGAGCAGAGATGTGCCTCTCTGCCCATCCCACCTGCAGGAACTTGATCCAGTTGTCTCCCCATACCCCCAGCCCAGGCTGCTTGTCTTCTCTGTACCTGGCCCCAGGACAAGACTCTCAAAAACGCCTAGCACATTCGTACGTCCTTGTGTGCACTGAGTTACTGCTTCAGATTTTGAACATCCTGTGATCTCTACCTGGAGTGCCCTCCATCACCAGCCTCCCCAGCATCAACCCTTTCCCTGGCCAACTCCTACTTAACCTTCAAAACACAGCTCAGGCATCACCTTCTCTGGGAAGTCCTCTGTGATTTCCTTGACTAGACTTGGGATCTTCCTAGGCTCCCACAGTCCCCTGGGTGAGCCCTTTTCTGCCCTTATAGATGCTAATGAATTTGGGGGGAAGAAGAGTGGGAAGGAAGAAGAAAGGGGGAGAGGAAGGAGAAAGAAAGGAAGCACTAAACTATTGACCCTCACTTTGTTCATCTTTCTAGCCATTCAACAGTTTCGCGGCAGTTAATGAGTTAATGGATGGACGTCAGGTGACAGTTCCCAGGAGGTCAGGATCACGTAACTGAGAGTAATTAAGGATCCTTCAATCCGTTACTTGGCTATTAACTAAAAATCTACCCTCCACAAGGTAGGGTCTAAATGGGGAATGGACTGTACTCACGGTCTCCAGGAGAAAGAGGGACACAGGAGCCTTGCCTCGCCGCTGAGCCGCAAACATCTCCAGGGTGCCGTGGAGGTGCAGCAGGCTCTTGCCTGTCGTCATGGTGACCTTGGGGGGCTTGTTAATCCTGATCTGGGTCACCAAGGGCTTCGGCTTGGGATAGGCCTTAGCTACCTACAGAAGCCAGGAAATTCTCCTCAGCGAAAGCCACCTCGGACTGGTAGCTTCACTTGAAACCAGGAGTCCATCCTGAAATAAGGTGATTACTCCCTTGGACACAGGAAACATGACATGCAAGGGCCGGAATGTGTCTTTCAGGAAATAAAATAAACAAAATAGACTGTCTGGCTATTCCTTACTGTACATGGAAAATAAAACTCACAAAACCTAGGGCACACGGGTGGTTCAGTCGGTTAAGCATCCACCTTTGGCTCAGGTCATGATCTTGCAGTCCGTGAGTTTGAGCTGACCGCTCAGAGCCTGGAGCCTGCTTTGGACTCTGTGTCTCCCTCTCTCTGCCCTTCCCCTGCTCACACTCTATGTCTCTCCCTCTCTCTCTGTCTCAAAAATAAATATTTAAAAAAATTGAAAAAGAAACTCACAAAACCTGAGCTGTTTCTATACTGGACCCAAAGAGCACTTTATGGAGAAACTGATGTCTGATTCCACATCAGACAAGGGAAATGTGGCCTTGAAAAGCTGCCTCCCAGGGTGCCTGCATGGCTCAGTTGGTTAAGTGTCCGACTTTGGCTCAGGTCATGATCTCGCAGTTCATGAGTTCGAGTCCCTCATCGGGCTCTGTGCTAACAGCTCAGAGCCTGGAGCCTGCTTCAGATTCTGTATGTTTGTGTCTCTCTCTCTCTGCCTCCTCCCCTTTAACTTACACTCTGTCTCTCCCTCTCTCTCAAAAATAAACATTAAACAAAAAAAATTTTTCAAAGAAAAGAAAAAAAAAGAAAATCTGTCTCCCAAATCCCTTGTCCCTTCTACTGGAGAACAAGGCTGGGTAGGCATGGTGGTCATGACAGATGGGGCACTCACTTTAGGGATGAAGCCAGCCAGTGTCTTAGTGGTTTGTGGGGGCAGCTGACCAATCTACAAAATGAAATCAAGGTTAGGACCAATGAAGCCCTCCCCCACCCTTCCTAACAGACTATACAGTATGCCCTCTGAGGTTCCCTTCATCATAACCTTATTACTCTGTGATTAAGTAGATAAGGAGCTCCTGGGGCGCCCGGACTGTGGCTCCCACATCCCAATGTCCATGGCTCTTCGCATAAGGTCAGATGCTGAGAAAATGTTGAATGAAAGAATGGCTAACAGATGGATGGATGTGACGGATAAGAGGGGGTGGGTGGATGGATTTGTGGGTGGATAGATGAATGGGAAACGGATAAGCAAATGAGTGCCCAATGGATGCATGGATGGATAGATGAACACTTAGGTAGGAGAATGAATAACAGATGGGCAGGCCGGTGGGTGGGATGGAAGGGATGATGTAGGGGAGGAGGGTGGGTATGAAGGGGTGCAATGGCTTATAAATGGGTGGGAGAACAGACGATGAATAGATTGGTTGGTGGGAGGATGGATGAGAAGGTACATGGGTGGATGGTGGGTGCATGGAAGGGAGGATGAATGGATGGATCAGTGATGACGGATGAATGGATAGATAAGTAGGAGGATGGATAATGGAGAGCTGGGTGGATAGATGGGTATCTGGGTGCTGAGGGTCAGATACATGGACTCACTTGTTCAGTAGTACCAGACCCTGTTCTAGGTATGGATGACATGAAGGGTGGATGGATGCTAGCTGGAAGGCTAGCGTCTACAGCATGAATATATGATAGCGAGATAAATGAATGAGTGGCTGATGACTGGCTAAAAAGAAGGGGGGTGGATGGCCAGTGCATGGTGGATAAATTCCTGGTTGTGTAAGCAGTTGGATGGACGGATGAGTAGCTGGTGGTTACATGGACAGTGAGATGGTGGGTGTTGGGGCAAACTGATGATAGGAGCCCAAATCAGCCCTGGCCTCTCCCAGTCTTGGTGTCGTCCACAGCCCCGGGATAATTCTCGGAATAGTCACACCAAGCAAGGACTGTCATTACAGGGCAGCTCACCTTCACGTCCTGGACATTCACATTAAAGGACTTCTGCAGAAGGGCAAGCTCTGTGGTGAGGAAGGCGGCCGAGAGCAGCAGCTGGGAGGAGCCTGCAGGATAGCCCTCAGGGAACTCGAGAGCCTCTCCCACATCCGCAAGCTGGACGCCATTGCCCTCTTGCTGCTGCACCACAGGCTGCAGGAGCAGGGAGAGGCGTGTGAGCCTTGGCCATGAGGAGCGATGGCTGGGGGCAAGACTGTCCTCAAAACTAAATGGCACTTAAACCAGCCTCCAAGTTAGTTTGTGACTAGATGAGGGAGCCAAGAGCAGGCTACCATCCCAGCATACAGATGGGCAAACTGAGGCCCGTGAAGATAAGGGAACCAGTCACTCATCGATGGTGGTTGCTCATGGCATTGCTTAAGTAACTTCACTTAGTCTGCCTGACGCGTTGAAGCACTCATTGATTAGACATGCTCTGTGTACTCTCAGAAGGAGGTAAATGGCAGACCAGGTGGGGCCTGGAAGAAGGAGGAAGACCTCACAGGGAAGTGACAGAGTGGGATTTTTCTTCCCATTCGTGGGAGAGGCATCTCACCTAGCCACCTGGAGATCTGGAGACCTGGGTGAGGGCCCAACTCTGCCACCAACTCACAGCAAGACCCTAGCCAAGACCTGCTTCCTCCCTGGGCCCCCGTGTTCCCATCTATACAACTGGGTGAGCCATAGTTGTATACAGTTGGGAGGAGCAAACAGCCCTGCGTGTGGGGTCAGCAGTCCCGGAAGTCGGCTCAGGACAAAGGGTTCATGCTGAGAGCAGAAGTGGGGGAGAAGGTTTCAGTCTCAGGGAACACTTTCACAGTGCGCCTGGTCTGCAGGGCCCGAGGGACCCTCACACCCCCACAACCCAGGCCAGCCACCTCCCCTCCCCTGGTGGAGGCAGGCTGGGGAGACCCCCGCCCCCTGCTGGCCCCCTGGCACTTACACTGAAGTCTACTTGGAGATAGTTGGCTGTGGTGGTCGGCATGGAAGTCAGGACATATTGGATGGTGCCCATCTGAGCCACGGGCATGGGGGCTGTGCAAAAGGAGGTTCTACTCAGAGGGGCACCAACGGGGGTCAAGCTGTAGAGACTGGCACCAGACAGCCGCCACCTGGGCTGGTGTGCGTGCCTGGAGCTCTTGCCCTTTGTGTGACCCAAGCAAGTTACTTGAGCCTCTCTGGGTCTCAGTGATTTCATCTGTAGGACGGAAGCAGGGGTGGCGGGCCCGGAAGTCCCACCCTCACAGCACTCTGCAACCACAGAGATTGAGCGTGCACACAGGGTGTTGCGGCTCAGTTCCCACAACCGACTGCGTGGTTAGGGTTATTGGCTCTATTCTACAGATGAAAAAACTGAGGCTCAGAGGAATAAAATGACTTGTGCCAGGCCACACTACTGAGCACACGACCCAGTTTTCTTCAGGCCCAGCCATTGGGCTTTCCTCTCACCCCACTGGGAATTCTATGAACCCTGAGAAAACAGGGGCAGTAGGTCCCCTTGACAAAGGAAAGAGTCAGGGGTCACCACTATAGGACTGCTATTGGGGGTTCAGGTTTTGTGGATGAGCCCTCAATGACTGCTGTCCTCAGAGTCTAGCGGGGTGATGGAGAGAACCCTGAATGGAAGGCTGAGACAAAAAGCCCAGAGTCCCTCAGGGCCTCAGGCTTCCCATCTGGACAGTAGGGGCATGGACAGACATCATGACCTTAGACCTCTCAGTCCCAAGCCTGAACTTGGAGCAGACCCTTGAATGGAGAAAGGGGGCCTCAAAGTCCAGTCACCGTGATGTCCCGTGGGGGAGCGAGGCTTGGCTAGGGCTACCCACCATTCAGGTTGGCCCATTTCCTGTTCACATACACCAGGACCGCATCGATGGCTGGACACATCTGGAAGCAGAGAAGGTAGTGGGCTGAGGGGGCCCCTGCATGGAAGCCCTCACTCCTCACAGCAGAATGGTACTCCCTGGGGAGACCCAAGAGCCCCGGAGGGACAAGGCTGAAGGAAAAACCGAGTCTGCACACCACACAGAAAGTCAATGGCAGAGCCTGGACTAGAATCCAGAGCTCCTGACCACCCAGAAATCAGTCAAGACTCGCTCCCCAGCAAGTGGTGATGGAAGCAGGCAGGCAAGCTGCGGCGTGCAGTGCACCATTTCCTCCTTCCGTGCTCATGGCAGACATCACTAGACGATCAAGGCGCCTTCCCCTCCTGAGACAGCCACAGCCTCAGAATCCTCCTCAGCTACCGTCAGTCAGTCAGGGTCATAGCCAAGGGGAAGTGCACGTGCCATGCTCTGAGCACTGCTATGGATGCGGGACTTGCTCGGGGCACTCACCATGCTAGGGAGCACTTTGTGGAGAGTGCTGTCCAGGAACTTGTTGACAACCTTAGGCAGCATGCTGGACACAGAAAGAGGGGCCAGGACACAGATGGCAGGAAATTAGGCACAGGACATTCAGGGACAGAACAGGAAGTGCAGTGGCTCAGGCAGCAGAATGCTGGGCAGGGGCAGTGATGTGGACCCCACCTTCCTCCCCAGCCACATAGCCCCTCACTTGCTGGGCAGGTTGGTCTTCACGCTGACCAGGATGACCTCACAGCCCTCACTCTTGAACATGGGGAGACCCGTTTTCTCATCCTGCAGAAGCCGGTTGGTGGCAGTGATGTTCAGAACCACGATGATCTCCATGTTCCCACCCATAAAGCTGGAAGAGAGGGCAAGCAGGCATCATGGGCACCTTTGCACTGTGGTCACTATCCCTGTCTTCTCTTTGCCCTCAGTCTCAGCAGCTCTGGGAGGGGGAGAGGGGGAGGCACCACCCCCACAGGATAGAAAAGAAGAGGGGACTTGCCCAAGGTCACAAAACAGTCTTTCCTGTTCCCTCTTGCTTTGGTGAACTCCTACACATCCTTCAAAACCCTACTCAGCTATCATTATCTCCCCCAAAGCCTTTTCTGATTCACCTCACACTGCCAGTGCTTCGCCTTTTCTAGGCTAGTCACTCAGTCTGTGATCATTGTGTTCAAGTCTGGTTCCCATCAAATGTAGGAAACAAACATGCACTGTCTCAGACCACAGTGCCCAGGTGGCTCACAGTAGGTACTCAATAAGTGTACAAGTAAGAGTAAGACAAGGTCATCTTCCTTCCTTTCTTCCTTCCCTCCTGTGCCATACTCACCTCTTACCAGTGATGGTCATGCCGGTGGACACACACTGGAAGATGCCCACCCCAGGCACGAAGCTCAGTGTGATGACAGGCAGCTGCACGTCCTTCACCTTCAGACTGGGAGGGGACAGACATCCGCAGCAATGAGAACCAGGCAGGTGAGACCCAGGCTCTTAACCCACTCCTCTGCCACCTTGCAGGGAAATCTTGGGTAAATCCCCCATCCCATGTCATAGGGGTAAGCCTGGCTTGTGGGGCCCTTGTGAGACGCAAAGGCTGGACATGACTCATTTGTACACTGAAGTACTTGTCATGTGTGAGTCAGGACACTCAGCTGTGTGACCTTGGGCTGCACATCCCCTGTGTGGGCCTCCATTCCCCCGCTGCAAAATGGGGAGGTTTGCCTAGATCAGGGTTTTCCAACAGTGGCACCATTGAAATTTGGGCAGAATAATTCATTGCTGTGGTGGCGGAGGGGGGATGGGGGGCTGACCTGTGCCTTGAAGGATGTTTAGTATCACCCACTGGAGGCACTAAATGCACCTCTAACTATCTGCTCCAGCAAGTTGTGATAACCAAAAATGTTTCCAGACATTGCCAAATGTCCCTTGGAGGCAAAACACCCCTGGCTGAGAACCACCAGTCAAGATCCAGGATAACAAAGATGTGGCACATCTAACCCTCCCCTCCATTCCTGAGCTCTCAGCAGACATTGCTAATTGATCACAGTCTGTGTCTCAGAGCCCACCCTCCCCAGTATCTCCTTCCAGGCAGCCCCTACCAATCGATCCCACAGAACATTTGCAATGGAATCATCATCATTAGATGGCGGTTGATACCTTTCTGACTCTGTCATTTGAGAAACTTTCCTTCAATTTCACGTGATTTCAGTGAGCCCCTGCTGTGTGCAGGGAGCTGGGATTTGACTTCTGAACCTCACTTCCTCCTCCCAAGGATCCTGCTCACAAGAGGCAGGAATTGCCTCCAGGGGATGACTGAGGCCCAGGTAGGAGCAGTGACCTACCCAAGGTCACACGGCAAGCCAACAGCAAAGCAGGCCCTGCCCCAGCCCCTGCTTCCGCCTTCCCAGGGCCTGGGCACAGCATTCCCCACCACCCTTGGCCCTGCCACCCCCAAAGCCCTTCCCCTGCCCACTTGGTGATGCCCTTGATGGGTTTCATCCCCGGCTGCTTCTTGCCGGCCTCGGCTGCCATCTTCTCCAGGATACGGCTCTCATCCATGGCGCTCTGCACCTCTGAGAAAGGGAGGTATCCACTTAGCCGGCCTCCCCGCTGCCCTCCTGCCCTGTGCCAACCTCCCAGGCGTCCCAGGCACAGGCCCCTCACAAGCGACACCACTCTGCCCAGAGTCACTGTGCCCCACCCTGAGCTGGGTGATCCGGAGACCCCAAGAGGAATCATGCCTGCCCCCTGCGCTCCTCCGGCCTCCCAGGAGAGACAGTTGCCGGTGACTGGGACAGTAACAAGTGACAAGAGCCATAATACACTGGGGCAGCTGGAGGAACAACAGGTGCAGTTTGGGCCAGAAGAGAAGAGCCGGGGAAGGCTTCCAGGAGGAGGTGCCATATCGGTTGGTCCTTTCAGGAAAGAGGAATTTTCACCAGGAAGCTAAGAGGTAAGGGAGGCCACTCCAGGCAGAGGGCATAAAAAATGCATAGGTGAAGAAGCAGTGAAGAAGGTGGCGTGGTGAGGCAGGAGTGAGAAAGTCTGCATGGCTGGAGGGGGGGAGGGACAGGGCAGAGCCTAGAACAGTTTGCAAGGGGCACATCACCTTCAACCCCAAGCCGGACTGTGGCCCAGCCACTCTCAAAGCTGGGGGACTAGGGAGCTCATCTGAGAGCTTATTAGAGATGCAGATTCTGCTCGCTCCCCAGGCCAGGAGGCCCAACCCTGAGTGCCACCGCGCCAGAAACACCTGCACAATGGTCACAGGCTCGTTCCCCGAGAGGGGACGCGCACTGAGCCAGGAGAGCTGCCACCAGCCCTTTGTACCTGCGTGTGACTTCGTTTCCCTTGAAGTCAGGGAGCTGGGAGGTGGGAAACAGTGTTACTAAAGTCCCTCCAGGAGATTTCAATCTCACTTTTCATTTGATCTGCCCAGGTAAGGACCTGTCACCCTATTGTACATTTCCTTATATTTTATATTTACAGTTGAGCAAACAGTAACTCGGAGCAGGGACATATTGCCTGTGATCACATGGCAAATTGGTAGCCAAGTTTGGATTTGGCTCATGTCTGTCGTCCCCACAACCCACTTAGGGCCACCAGCCCTGCAATCAGGGCCAGGAGGGGGCCCAGGGAAGCAGCATTTCCTGTTCTGCTTCCAGCTTGTGGAGGGACCTTGGAGTAGTCCGCCCATTGTCTCTGGGCCTCAGTTTCCACCTCTGTAAAATGGAAGAATAATACCCTTGCTGCTAACTTTGCCTTGAGGATCACAGGATGTTCAAGGCCGTGCAAACATGGGTGGTCACTGCCTGCCACCCACCTTCAGCCCCCCCACCCCAGGCCCACCAGCTTACCGCGGTTCATGATGTCCATGCCCAGCCGCAGCAGCGCCCCGGGGTCACCTCGCGTGGGGGTCAGCAGGCCACAGAGTGCCAGAAACAGGATCTGCAGCATGGCTCTCCCTGTGCCGTGGGTCCTGGATTGGGTGCAGGCTCCCTAACCCAGGTCCCCCCCCGGGGACTTCCTGGGCTCCAGAAGAGAACGGCCCCCCTGGATGGTCTTGGGAGTCCAGGGGCCCTTGAACTCCAGTTCAGCAAACCTTATTCCTGACTTCCAGAGGGGTCGTAGAGCGTCCTGATTGAACACAGGGCCTCTGCATCACCCCAGGAAGGTCACTTGCCCCCTCTAAGCCTCAGTTTCCCCGTCTGTTGCCATGATGCGTGTTCTGACCAGCCTGCATTAAGGGGTTGGTGGGAGGTTCAGCCAGTTTTGCAAGAGTCTTAGTGCAGCTAAGGCCCGCAGAGGGGGCTAGGACCTCCCAATGCAGCGTGGGAATGGGGGCCCCCTGCATCCCCGACCCTGACACTATGAACAGTGGCACCCCCACTTCCTCCAGCTCAGTCTCACCTCCAGAAATCTCAGCTTACAGCCCCTTAAGACCCCTGGAGATGAGATATTATCATACCAAAAAGGAAACTGAGACACACACCCACCGCCTCACAGGCAGTGAGTAGAAAACTGGGTAAGGACCTCCTACTCCAGGCCCTTCTAGGTCCCCAGAAAAGCCTCACCCCAACCCTAGACCCCCAGAAACACCTCCCTCTCACTTACTGAGACCTGAAATTCTACCAAGCAGAGGCCAAGTGTTTATTTCGGGTTTGAGTTGCGGCTGAAAAGAATCTGGGAGGGACCACAGGGCCTGGTCTGTGTCACCCAGAGGGGGACTTCCAGCTGGACTCCTGCCAACAGCAGGTTAGGCCACTGAGGGCTGCACAGACCCAGAGAGGTGGGTGCCTACTGCGGCCACCTCCCCAGTCCGGCCTGTACCTGCCTTTGTTCATGTGCCTCACATTTATTGAGTGCCTACTATGTGCCGGGCAGACAGGGCTACAAGGTACACATGGCAGAGATATTCCTGTTCCTCCCGAATCTCAAAGACAAGCAATGGAATGGGGTAAAGGGCATGCGTGTGTATGTGTGTGAGCACAGGGCACGGGGTTGGGGTGGTCAGGGAAGGACTCTGGGAGGAGATATTTAGGCTGATCTGAAGGATGAGAAGCAGATAGCTTTCAAAAAGCCAGGGAGGGGCATCTGGGCGGTTGGTCGGTTGGGCTTCCAACTCCTGATCTCCGCTCAGGTCATGATCTCACAGTTCGTGAGTTCGAGCCCTGCTGCACCGACAGGGTGGAGCCTGCTTGGGATTCTCTCTTCCTTGCTCCCTGCCCCTCCCCCACTCTCTTGTGCATTCTCTTCTCTTGCTCTCAAAATAAATAAACAGGAAAAAAGACAACCCAGGAAGACCATTCAGGCTTATAATCATTGTATTTGCTAAATGAAAGGGGATCCATTTCTCTCTCATCCCATTAAATTTTTAAAGATCTATCTGGCTTGAACATAATCATTGTTGGTGTCTTCTTGACCTCTATGAACATGCACTCATGTGCCGGGTACATGCATGCCCAGTGTCAAATGTCTTTGAAAATCATCCCCAAGGGAACGGCGAAGTTCACTGTCGGGGCGACAGAGCTGGCAGGGGCTCGCTGATGGTCTCCTCCAGCCCCAGCACCATCTCCCAGTTGGGAAGACTGAGCCTCAAGAAACCACCACCTAATCTCCCCATTCCCAGGCCACACCTATTGCCCGGTAGTAAGGCTACTGGGCTGGATTTTTTTGCCCTCCTAGAATAGTCAGCAGCTGGGGTAACAGTCTTGTGCAGGTATTTCTAGGACAAATGGTCATTGCCAGGGTTTTGTTTCTGACTTTGCTTGTCTTTTGCCTAAGCTGTTCCTCCCTCTTAGAATGCCCTTTTCCCGTCCATCCACAGCCTGCCCATCCATCAAGTCTTAATTTCAGGCTTTGCCTCCTCCACCAGAAAGCCTCCCTTCAATTCCCAGCCACCTTCAGTTTTAAAGATCGCAGCTTGACCTTGACTGTGTTCTTAATCCATCCCACCCAAGATGAGCATTCCCTGCTGCCCCCACCCCGTCCTTCACTCATACATTTTCCTCCACCTGAAGTCCCTTCCTCCCTCTCTTTGCCTGACGAATGCCCAGATGCCTGCTCCCTGCCCTGATGCCCCAGCTCAGCTCTGAGCTCCTGCAAAGCAGGACCTCCATGGTCTTCCCAAGGCGGCCCCTCAGCCTTTCTGCCTCCTTGACCTTGCCTAAGTCCTGCAGCAGCTGAAGATTTCAGTGTCCAGTGGCATCCTGTTAAGTGGGGAGCACCGGGTAGCAGTCAGGACATAGGTCCAAGCCCTTGCTGTGTGATCTCAGGGAAGTCCCTTCCCCTCTCTGGGCCCTAGTGTTCTCATCTGTAAAAGATATTCCCCAGGGAGAGTTCCACAGGTGGGCCCTGCCCTTACCTTGCTGAGCCCAAGGATATCCTGCAGATGACCAACCTCTGCCTCCTGACCCTGGGACGAGAAAGTCCTTATATTCAGGAGCCTGATTAGCTTTTGGATAATTAAGAGCTTAATAAGGCCCAGATAATTATCTAGAGGTCCAAAGAACAGAGCCTCGATGTTCACGTGATGCTTCAGTCTGTTCCAATGTAAATAGCCCAGAGGAGGAGAGCGGCTGGGGAGCCTGGGTGGCTGCATGAGGGTGGGCACTGGGTGGGGATTCGGTTGCCACTCTCCCCCAGACTCGGCGCCTCCTACCAGGCCAGACACATGGTGGGCATTTGCCTATTTCCTCCAGAGAACCTACTGTGTGCCAGGCCTGCATGGGGCACTAGTGGGCGCTGCTGTGAACAAGGGTGTTGGGGCTCCTCCTGGAGCCTACTGTGGGGGATGGGCGTGCAACAAATCAACAATCACAGAGCCAGCGCGTTCCTGGGGAGGTAGGGGTGCCCGACACAGCTGAACCAGGGGGATTGGGTAGGAAGGGAAGAAAGGCGTTGATACTAGAGCTAAAGACTCCTGACACAGAGGGCATTGGAGCCGATGCCCGAGGGGTGAGCCAAGGTGGCTTTGCAAGACAGTGGGCAGTGTCTCAGGCAGGTGCTGGCAACGCAAAGGCCTGGCTGGCGTTGTCTGGACTGTGGTAGGGACCCCACCCTCAGGAGAGAGAAAAAGAGGAGAGAAGACTTCAAGGTCGCCCGATGTGCGCGCAGGTACCTCCATCTCCCATGACCTTGTAAATTAAAACAACTCAATTAGACTGCATGTTTATATGTGTTACCATACATGGGAGACAAAGAAATAGAAAATGTATAAAAAAAACTATGCCATGTGATGTGGGCCTCTCACTTCTCTGGGTACAAACCCAACTGAGTGGTGCCAGCAGGAATAAAAGTTGCGTCCTGGAAAGACAAGCCTCGGGGTCACGACTTTCTGTGCGAGAATCCTGCTACAGGACAGTCTGAGACTCACAGTGGGGGGACACCAGGAGCTAACGGCCCAGTTGGGTGTCATCAGAGAGACCCACGTGGAGGAAATGCCAGGAGCTGGGAAATACCAGGTGAGCTTCTCTCTAGGTCCAAACCCAGAGGACAAGGAAGGCAGAGTGACCCTGGGCCACACGCAGGCTGGCCCAGGCCTTGGGCATCCCACCTCGGGTGTGCTTTCCACGAGGCCCTCAGGGGGCCGGGCTCGGGGCACCTCGAGAGTGATGGAGAGTCCCGGGGGGCTGCTGGAGCCCGGAGGTTTTCCTCATCCACCCCACAGGGAGCCCATAGGTCTGAACATTGGAGGACATTGCTGTGCCCAATGTGCTCGTGGGGCCACTGAGGCCGGAGGGGCAAGGCCTGCCTGAGGTCAGCGGGACGGAAGCCAGGTTGGGACAGGAGGAGAGAAGGGCCTGGGTCGGCCAGCCAGGCTTCATCCTGATCCAAGCCCTGAGCTGAGGAGCCAGTCTACAGATAGCATCATTTTATCCCTGTTGATCCGCCCCTGACTGGAGGGACGGACAAGCCTCCCTTCCCCCCCACATCCCCCCCAGGGCCAATTCACCACCACCACCACCCCCCACCCCCGTGTGCTTCAGGTCACCTGGCTTTCCCTGCCTCCCCCAACAGGGCCATCCTAGGTACTGTGGGGAGAGCAAGAAGGCCGGAGAAACCCCGTGTGTAGTTTCAGTGACCTGGACCCCAGCCCCAGCTGCTGTCCCCACAGTGTGGCCTTGGCTGCTGTCTCACCTTCTCTATCGTGTGTGAGGAGAAAAACAATGAGCTTTCTGAGAGGGAAAAAGACCTTCATATCATCTCCTGTTCCCCTAAGTTCTAAGCAAATTGGTCCTAATCAAGTTCCAATGGCTAAATAGGAGGCAAGCTCCCTAAAAATAAAATTATAGGAAAACTCAGTCTTTCCTGGGGCCCTGGGTCGCCATGTGGTTTCAGGGTCCCCGGGGGAAGACTGGTCCAGCAAGCTTGTAGCTGGACTTCTCAAAGCCCCTCTGACCAAGCTTTCATTCTGCCGATACTAAAGGTATAAGAGGACCTTTTACTGCGTCCGTGACCTGCGCCAGGCACTGTGCTAAGTGTTTGATCTGCACTAGAGCATTTAAACCTTAGGACCACCCCATGAGATGAGCTCTTTGGCAATTTTCTCCATTTTACAGGTGGAAAAACTGAAGCTCAAGGTCAAGCCACTTGCTCAAGGTCATACAGCAAGTGACGACACAACCAGGAGTTGAATCTGGACCCAAGGGACTCCAGATCCCAGGCCAAGACTTGCCAAGGCATATCTGCCTGCCTGACCTCCCTTCCGCATGCCCCAGAATCACCCTGCCTGGCCCCTAGAACACCCGCCCCACTGCTTCAAATTCAGACATGCCCTGGGACCAGCTGTGGCTGCTTCCTCCAGGAAACCCTCCTAACCCCCCGCCTCCCCCTACCTCTCTGACATGGAAGATCGGGCTGGTCCAAAAGCTCAGTGCCATCTTTACCCTCCCTGCACATGCTTTGGGGACACAACAAAGGTGACTCCCCCACTTGCCTATGGGGACTAGTCTTCACGCGGCTTCCTGGGTGTGGGGCAAGTCCAGGCCAAGCATACGCAAGGGTCAGCAGCTCACTACCCACACATTTATATGCACCTGCCATGTGCTGGGCTCTGAGGGAAGCCACAGACACCAACGACAGTGGTCTGAAATTGAAGGACATCAGAGTCACCAGGTGGAGGGGTTTGGGTGTGGCCAGGGGAGACTGCATTTGAGCTGGTGCACAGGGGCAAGCCGGTTCAGGTCAAGGTGTCCCAAGGGAAGAAAGAGCGAGGGCTATGGCTCAGAGAGAAAGTGTGTGCAAGTGGGGGTGGGAGGAAGCAGCTTGTGAGGAGCCAGACCACACTTGGGAGGGCTCAGGCTCACCTTCTATGCCGCATGTGCCAGCAGTGACTGTCTCTCTGTTCTGCATGCACCCTTCCACACTCAGATTCGTTTTTGTGTTTCCCCTTTAGAGTGAGTGTGCCCTCAGCCGCGGGCACGGGAGGGGCGTGCAAGAGGAAGGGGCTTCCTGCACTTACTTAGTCATGTGGCTGTGAGACTAAGTAAGTGCAGGCCAACAATGGCCCAGAAGGTGACCCTTCTGCCACCTGCAGCCTCAGTCTAGGACGCTTTCCGCAGCCCTTTCCAAACACACCAGAGCCCTCACCTCATCCGCCCCCACCGCCATCCACCGCTCTGGCACATCCGCTCTGAAAGCCTCTGCCTGCGCCAGTGCCCGGACTCCTGTAAGGACCCCCATGTGTCTGCACGCTGCCGCCAGGTGCGGGAGTAACACCCCACCTCCCAAGCGCTCATCCCCTCCTCCAGAAGAAACATTTGTTGTAGGACGAGGCACATCGTGGGTACAAACAGAGTCCTATCTGGTTGAGAAAGCTAGTTGGATAAACGGGTAGATATGTGGATGGACAGATGCATGGATGGACAGAGGGAAGGAAGGGTGGTTGGATCACTCACTGGACTGGCCACTTAATAGACGGACCCTATATATGGAGCTTACAATGTTTTTCTAAGCTATTACCTTTCTCTCCTGGTTGGGTCTGGTTTCTTAAAATTTTTGCCTTTCTCGTATTCCAAAGCACCTAGCCTTGGACTGAGCCTATTTTAAGTCCCAATAAAAGTAGGATTAATGAATGAATTCACTAAGTAAGCAAATGAAATAAGAGCCGTGTTGTCCTGAGCACAATCGCCAGGTTGGATGTTAGGGTCAGGCCCTTCCCTCTCTCAGCGCAGGGGCCCGCACCCCTCCCCACCATCCAGACCCTGGGCTCGCTCCAGGCCCCTCCTGTAACCCTCAGAGGGGGACCAGCTAGTGTCACACTCTACCAAAGGCCTTGCTTACTGGTGGTGGTATTTCAGGCCTTTTGCCCTCAGAGAAACATAAACAAAATGTGAATCCTGTATATCTAGGGAGGAAGGGACACTCTGTCTGGCTAAGAGCTTAGCTTATCAAGGGAAGAAATCACGTGGCTTTGGCTCACCAGGGTTCGGTCCCTTGGTCTTCCCTAGGCCATCCTGTCGTGCATGAGCTGCTGAGTCTGAAGAGGGTTCAGAAGGAAAGGACTTAGACACACTTGAGGCCACAGGCCGGGAGACAGACACTTGCCTGTGTCCCAGTAAGCCAAAGACAGGGTACCGCCCAAGAAGGCAGCACGCTCCCCATCACCTGAGGCTTGTGAGCCCAGGACACCCGGATGGGGTGCTGGTGATGGAAGAGGGCACTAGACATTCTATCCCTGGGTCCTGGGAGGACGCCGTCCTAGGAGTCTGCCACCATCCCACTTGCAGACTTGGCATGTTCCTCTCCTCGCTGGGCCTCAGTGCCTACATCTGCCAAAAGGAACCCCACAGCCTGCCCTCCAGACTCATGAGGCTCTTCTGAGGTGCTAGGGGCAAGATGGGACATGACACTGGAGAAGGGAAATGCCACCAGCATAGGACACACTGCTCAAGGTACCACCATGACATTCTTAACTGCCAGCCATCTGTGCCACTCTCCAGGGTCCTTTTACAAAGCATGGGCTTCCTAGGGCAAGGAAGTGAGGGAGTCAACAGGCGTGGTCAACAGAAACATGCTCACACCCTCTTCTTCTGCCAGGTGGCTTTGGTGGCTCCAGGGCCAAACAGGACCCAAGAACTGGACGTAGGCTGCTGGTCTCGGGTCTGCACAGAGCTCACTGGGTCTGGATGGAGGTTGCAGCTCAAGAGAAAATGTTTAATGCCAGAGGGGACAGGTCTGTCCAGCCTGGAGGAGCCGTCTGCGGCTCACAGGGATGGAGGGGGTGGGGGAAGGGGAGAAGGGAGGGAGGGAGGGGAGATCAGGCACTCAGTGGAGATTAAACAGCCTGGCTGGATCATCCAGCTTGCCGGTGATGGCTAAATGTGGCTTTGCCTCAGTTTCCCAGGCAGGGAGCTTGTCCCCTCGAAGGTCTTCTGGTGGTCCCATCTCAGTGCTGGTAGAAAAGTCCACCGGATACCACGACGTAGCCCTGGAGGGCAAGGAGAGCCATGGGCCAGGTCAGGGGCCGCATGAGGACCAGGAGGGCCTCCAGCTGCCCCATCAGCCTGGCTCTGAGCTCCTGTTCTGCCATTCCAGCTGCGGGTCTCCTGAGTACCTTCTTTCGCCTCTCTGGGACTCAGCTTCCTGCTGTCCCTTGGGAGTGGCAATAGCACCCACCCTGTAGGCCTAGGATGAGGATGCAGCCAGCCAGGGCACATGGGCAGAGTCCCCCACATGGGGCCAGGGCTAATATGGATGCCATTGGGATCAGCACTGTGTTAAGACGGGGAGTCCAAACCGCTGAGCATCTTCTCCACGTCCAGGGCTCCCCAGGAGGACCAGGCATCTTCCTTACATCCTCTCTCTCTGCCTTGCACTGCAGAAACTGCCCAGGGCCTGCTGATCATCCATCCATTCATTCAACACATCACTGAGTCTCTCCCATAAGCCGAGCCCTGTTCCACGTGTTGGAAACAAGCCAGACCCGGGCCCTGCCCACGTGTAGCTCATACATGGTCCGAGGCAGTAGCCATTATTAAATTAAAGCCAATTCAGATTAAATAAAATGCATAATTCAGCTTCTCAGTTGTACTGGCCACATTTCAAGTGCCCAACAGCCACATGCGCCCAGTGGCTAAGAGCAGCTACTGTGTTGGACCGTGCAAATCTCCATCCTCACGGAACATGGTTTTGGACTGTGCTGGGCTAGGGACCTTTGCCTTTGCCCAGTTGGCTAGATTTGTGAGTACCATGGCAGACAGGTCAGCCATGGACCTTGCCTGCTTGAGAGAGTCTCCGGGAAATTTTCACTAACAGCCCGGGTTCCAACATGCGCTAATTGTTCCTTTCTGGGGGGCGGGGAAGTGGATCACCTAAGTGCCTTAGGACCATAGTTCTAAAACGACACGAGCATCATTCCTGGAGAAACATCAGTGGGTCCCACTCAGAGGATATGAATAATACACGCAGATGTTGGGCTTGAGGGACCTTGGCTAAGCTTTCTGTCCTTCGTATGTCTTGTCGAGCAAATAGAAAGAATATTGTCATTGACATCCCAGTGACATGGAAAGAAGTCGTAAGGTCTCACCCTGGGCAGTGAGAATGAATTTCACTCTGGGCCCACAGTTTCACATCAGGGCAAGCGATCTTAGAAAGGTCTGGAAGGCCCCTACCCCATCCAGCCTGTAGAGGTTTGTGGATAAAGCTAGAAGAAGCCTGTGTGTTATCTCCCCCAGACACCAAAGGGGCTGTGCCCTGAGCCCAGGGCATTGATCATGGGATGACTGAATGCCTTGAATGTGGCCCAGCATATTTGATGAGGACCCTTGCACCAGTGTCTCTAAACATCCTAAATTTTCCATCTCATTACAGCCAAGGATTCAAGGCAGGGTCTTGGCAGGTACAGGGGACACCCCCAGGCCTGGCTGACCCGGAGACCCCACAATTGTCTAGCAGGAAGGGAGGGTGGGGCCTCGCTGAGCCCAGCCTTCCTCCGAGGGTGGAGGAAGCCCGTGTGGTCACACCCGAAGGCTCACCTCGTAGACAAAGACCTCGGGGTTGACGTAGTGGAGGTTGACCACGTTGGGGAGGGTGACCCCTATGCCCAGGAGAGCTGCAGGAGGAGAAGGAGAAACTAAGTTCAGCCAGTAGGCCGAAGCGGAGCACCACCAGGAGCTGGCCCTGTGCTGAAGTCCTCATGTGCCTGGTGACACTGAGTCCCACACACAATCCACACACAGGAGTGGGTGCCATTAGTATTATACTCATTTTACAGAAAGGACAACTGAGGCTTCGAGAGGGAATAAAAGAAAACTTGAAAACCCCCACCCTTTTAATCTCTAGCCCTGGAGGTGGGTAGGAGGCCAGATGGGAGCCTGGAACCAAGGAGGGCCAGCAGGGGACCAAAGACCAGCAGGTGTGGAGGGCAGGGCTCACCATTGAGGTGGTCCAGCAGTGGCCTCTTGAATACGGCATCCATGAGTGGGTGCACTTGATCTGTCTGCAGCCATGTAGTCAGGGGGATGGGGGGCCGCAGGCCCGATCCAGGGAGAGGGGAGAGAGATGGGCAGAGGGGCCACACATGAACACACCGGAACAGACAGGCACACAAATGGCAGAGGCACAGGAGAGGGAGGAGGGCAGGTCACCCCGTCCTGCCTTCTAGCTGAGCCCAGCTACCGCTGGGGTCAGATCAGCCCTCTGAACATCTGGGCCCCAGACAGACCGGCACCTGACTGACTGACTCTGTGTGCCCAGCAGATGGCAGGCTGCCTGATGCCAGGGGACTGGCTGCCTTTTTGGTGCTGACCAATGGATGGATGGACTGATGGTGGATAGACTGATGGACCGTATTGATTGACAGGCGGGCCAAAAAAGGACCACATGGTGGCTCATGGCCCAGCCCTGGCACGTGGCTGAAGGGGCAGCCAGCGCTGTCCAATGCTGGCTTGTCTGATTTACCAATAGACTCAGTGATTCTGGGCCTGACCAGTCGTCTGCCACCAGCAGTGACAGGTAGCTAACTGATGGACCCCACCAAAGAACCGAGGCAGCTGACTGGCTGACCAGCCGAAAGGCAGCCTGGGAAAGGCAGACTGGCCACTATCCCCAAGAGCCCTCGGACGAAGCTCAATCATGGTGCTTCGTCCAGGTGCACTCATGAGCGAGCACATGGTTCAAGGCCTGCCCCACCCACTGAGGGGGTGTGTGAACACCTTGGCCCCATACTCACATCAATGAAGCCCACATTGGAAGAGGCCACGGTGAGCTGGAGATCCCTGGAAAAGAAGCAGGAGGGTTAGGGCTGGGCCTAGTCCCCCCTCCCACCATACCACACCTGCTGCATCCCAGGCTCCTCTGACGGACATTGTGATAAGGGGCTGCAGGCCCATTGCCCAGAGGAGCACACTGAGGCCGCTGGCTCCAAGAGGCCTTCCTTACCCCAGCACAGATGTGGTCCCCCGAAGCTTCACCTTGGACACAGAGAGCTGGAGGCTCAGGTTCACAACCTGGGCATGAAGGGAGAGCGAGGTCAAAGAGTGCAGAGCCACAGGGGAGCCTTCAGGAGCCCCCCAGCTGCCCCCAGTCCCCGACTGATTCAGGTGTTTGTGGAGCACCTGCGTACGCCAGGCCCTGCCCAGAGCACTGGGAGCAAACGCAGTGTGAATGAGACAGACCAGGTCTCTGCCCTGGGGAAACCTCACAGGCCAGGGGAGGAGGTGGACAATAACCAAAGTAACTGGACGAGGTCCTTGCGGAGATGGCAGGTGCCATGAAGGCAGAGTGGTACCACGGAGAGGGCTGGTCCAAAAAGCCTTCCCTGAAAAAGGCTGCAACGTTTAAGCTGAGACCTGGAAGATGGGAATCCAGCCATGCCAAGAGCTAGGGGAAGAGTGTCCTGGGCATGGGGGTGCGGGGGGACGCACATGCAAAGGTCCTTTGGCAGGAATGTCATGGCATAGTGAAAGAATAGCAAGGAGACCAGTGTGAACAAAGCAGAGCAAGTGAGGAAAGTGGGGCAGGAAGTGGGATCTGGGGCGTCACCCCCTCCCAGCCAGCCCCACCAGCCCACCTCACTCACCATATCAAAGGAGAAGAGGGACTGGAAAGCCGAGTTGGAAGCCACAGCCCTGACCTCCACGAAGGGCTGCAGCTGAAGCGTGGCATTGTGGGTATGAAGTGTGACCACAGGTGTGGCACCCAGCTGCACCTTGAGCGCCACTGGCATGGGCTTGGGGAACCTGCGGGCCACCTGGGGAGGTGGGGAGGGAGAGAGGGACGAGGGCACCTAGGGGCAAAGGCTGGGTGGGCTCTCCATGCATCACTCCTCAGACTGTGCAGACGTGACTGGGAGGCAGGCCCCTGCCCTCAGGACGCCCGGCCTGATCTGTGATCTGTGCCAGGAGGGACAGGAGCTCAGGGGCCCAGGGAGCTTGAGAAGGCTCCTGGACCAGGCTAGGGGGCAACTCTAGGAGGCAACCTCGAACTTGGTCTAGAAGATGAAAGAGAAAAGGAAGCAGAAAAGGCCCTCCAGGCAGAGGCAGTGCCTGCACAATGGTGGAGGGGGGCGGGGGGAACAGCATCATGTCAGGCAGAAGGGGTGTGGGGCACTGCTCAGACAGAGGATACCAGGATAGACACTGAAGCCACCATGGGACAGATATGAGCCAGCTGAGACCCCACAGCCAGAGACCCTCCCACCCCCATCCCCGCTGGGCCTTGGCCCCCAAAATGACCAGAACTGTCACCGACCTCGGGGATGAGCTGGCCCAACACAGACGTGTTCAGTAGGTTGTCGTCCGAATCCTGAAATCAGCCCGCACATCAAGACAAGGCTTAGGGCAGCCACTCCCCCAAGCTAGACCAGCTTTTGCCTCCCCATGACTCCCATTCAACCTTTCCAACAGCCCACCTGTGGCCCCAGATCTCGAGCTGCACCCCTCGCCCCATGATTTGACCTCTGGGGGGATCTCCCCAGGCTGGGCCACAGGGTACGCCAGTCCCACATGCCCGGGCAGCAGGTCCAACCCTCACCAGCTGCCCTGTGATGTCCAGGTTGAGGGCCCCAGCCTTCTGCAGCAGCAGGAGGACAGAGTCAAACAGGTCCTGGGAGAGGCCCACGGCTGCCATGGCTCCGTCGGTGCCCACGTGCAGTGGCAGCATGAAGCGGGTGGCATCCACAGGCAGGACAATGGGCTTGCCCAGTAGGAAGAGGACAGCCTGTGAGGTTGGGGGGTGGTGAGAGGGAGGAAAGCAACAGAGCCTCAGGACAGAGGTGGTTCCGTCACAGAGCCCCGGGCTCTGAGATGCCACCCGCCCGTACGGCACACGTTGTCCAGCCTCACCCCTTTGCCTGCATGCCCTGCTCCCGCCTGAAAGGCCATTCCAGCTCCTCTCCCTTCAACACCCCTGCTCCCTTAGTCTAAAGACCCCAGAAGCAACAAGCCCAAAGGCCCTGGGCCCTGGGCACTTACGTTGATATCTAAGGAGATGTAGTCCTTCGTGATATTGGGCACATTGACCATGAAGTATCGGATCTGGGACTCCGGGCCCACGGGGTTGAGGCCTACATGAAAGCAGGATGAAGGAGAAAAGATGGCATCCTTAGCCCTGCCTCCCAATGCCTCCTCTATCCAGAAACCTCAACCATGTAACCTCCTTGGCTGGCTACACCCAGGCCAAGAAGCAGAGGAGGTAAGAAAGAAAAAAGGCCTCCGAGGAGGCAAACTTAGGTCACAAAACACACGCACCCGAGATACAGCCACTAGCAACCTTGGACTCTTGGTGTAGACGCAATTCTAACAGTTCGGGTGTCTTGCTTTCTTAATCAGTGAAAGACTAGAGATCCCAAATTAGAAGGAAGGGGAAGGGTCATTCTAGGCACAAATACGCTCTGAAGAAAGCAAGAAGGAACCACAGGAAAAGAACGGAGTTCACATTTATCGAGGTCTGGACATTTGACTTACACTGTCCCAGCACCCTCCCCCCCCCGCCCCCCTGTCCTTACCAATTAAAGTGCCCAGGTGGACGTTGAGGCCCTGCACCAGGTTGGAGATGCTCAGGCAGAGCTGTGGCAAGACAGAGGCGGGGCTGGTCAGGATGGCTCTGGGGCCGGAGGGGTGAGGCCAGGAGCGTCTAGGGTCCCAGTCTGGAAGCCTCCCTGCGCCCACACACCAAGGTCTGGAATCCCTTCCTTCCACACAGTGGGCCTCTTCCAGCATCTCTCCTGGGCACTGGGGATTCAGAGAAGCTGGGCCCACAGGTGTCGAGGAAAGAACGGGAGCAGTGGGTCACAGCAGAGGGGACCCTAGCTGGGCCGGGACAGTTGAGGCAGGGTGCCTGCTGCATGGGCCCAGAGAGCCAGCTGGGGGAAGGGTGCTGCATACGGTGAAGGCAGGCGGGGGTCAGCGAGCAAGACTGGAGTTCCGGGCGGCCAGGGAAGTGTGTTATGCTGAGGTCAGTGTGATAGAAGGTGGGGCAAGGAGAGACCGCAAGGCCAAGGGTGGTACCAGCCTGGTCCAGGCAGAGCTGGTGGGACTGGGCCAGGGGAGGCCGGGCGGCAGAGGAGAGCGCCAGGTCAGGCTGTGCTGCCTTCAGCCCTTGGGCCTCAGTTTTCCCATCTGCAAGGTAGGAGCGGGGTGGCACCGAGTGGCTTGACTTGGGGTGGTTGGGACCAAATAAGGGGGTGGGGTGGGAAGGGGCAGAGATGGAGCAGAGGCCCCTCCTCCCCCCCACTTAGCAGTGCGACCCTAGCTCCAGGGATACTGTTTCTTACCAAGTCAGCCACAAGCCGCTAATGCCAAGGGCAGAAATAGTGACAGCAATCACAGCGCTCCCTCTGCCAAAACTGTTCTAAGCTCTTCACGGATGTTCATGGGCCCGACTCCCCACCAGTGGCCCGAGAGGAAGGCTTACTTTCTGCACTTCGCATGAGGAATTGGGGGCAGAGGGAGGTTCGGCGACTTGTCCGAGTGTCACAGCCGGGAAGGAGGGGACCAGGATTCAAGCCCAGGCCACCCCTGGCTCCAGGGCCCATGCTCTTGTCCACTTCCCCTTTGTCTCATTTTCACAAGCCCCGTGGTCCCTGAAAGCGCTGCCTCGTCCTTACCCTCCGGCTAGGAACTGGGGCTGAGCTGGGAGCAAGGGCCTCCCTTGCCCGCAGCCCAAGCCCGGCCTTGTTTCATCCTCCCCGTCACTGCCCTGGCCGGTCCCCTTAGCCTCTTTCCTGCCCTTGTGGGAAAATTGGAGAAGTCTCATGAAGAGCCTTCTAGTTTAGAAAAGACATTAAGGGTCCCCATGTTCCCCATGCCTCCAATCGCCCACGGAGGCACCGCACCTCCAGGGGTAGGCAAGGGCCTCGCTCCCCGGAGATGTGACAGGGGGTGGGGCTTTACCTTGTTCCGCAGGACAGCTCTGACGTGCTTCTGCATCAGGGCCAGCGGCCCCGGGGCCACCCTGAGGGAGAGACCGAGAAAACGCTCCTGAGGCCCAGGGCACGCGGTCCGGCCATCTCTCCCGGCAGAACCACGGTCTCAGAGACCAGTGTCCCCCCTGAACCAGGGAGCCGGTGAGTCCCCTTCCACCTTTTGCCAGGTGCTGGACACAGTGCTGGCACCATTGTCCCCAAAGATGAGGAAACTGAGCCTCAGAAAAGAGGTCACTGGTTTGGAAGTGGCCAGAACGTGATGATAAGGCCAGGCTTGGGGGAGACAGAGAAGACGCTGTAAAACCCAGACTCGGCCCGGTCCTTGGCCCACTGGCTTCATGGCCACTCAGCCCAGTGAGTTGGGGTGCTTCCTGCTTGGGCTCCAGTTCTCTGTGACACCCCCGGGAGGGTCCCTTCCTCATTCTGCATCTCAGTTTCCCCTCTGAACAAGGGGAGATGGGTCTAAGTTGTTTCTCAGTGGGGATGCATAGGACTGGGGTTCCTTGGGGGTTTTCTTTTAAGTTTTTATTTAAATTCTGGTATAGTTAACACAGTGTCTATTAGCTTCAGGTGTATAACTTAGTGATTCAACAGGTCCGGACATCACCCTGCGCTCCTCACGGTATCTGTTCCACCCCCTCTACCCGTCACCCCCACTGCTCTGGTAACCATCAGTGTGCTCCCTGTAGTTAAGAATCTGTTTCTTGTTTTGACTCTCTCTTTTTTCCCCTTTGCTGGCTTGTTTTGTTTGTTAAATTCTGCATATGAATGAAATCATATGGTATATGTCTTTCTCTGACTGAGTTAATCTTGTTTTGCAAAATAGTGTCTAGTTCCTTCCATCCATGTCATTGCAAATGGTAAGATTTCATTCTTTTTTATGGCTGAGTAATATTCCATAATATTATAGTGTTTGTGTGTGTGTGCACTATATCTTCTTTATCCAATCATAAATGTTTTTTTAATTTTTAATTTTTATTTTTGAGAGAGAGAGAGAGCCAGCCAGACAGACAGATAGAGAGTGAGGGGAGGGTGGGGCAGAGAGAGAGGGAGACACAGAATCCAAAGCAGGCTCCAGGCTCTGAGCCGTCAGCACAGAGCCCGACACAGGGCTTGAACCCACGAACCACGAGATCATGACCTGAGCCGAAGTTGAACGCTTAACCATCTGAGCCACCCAGGTGCTCCTCATTCATAAATGTTGACCCAAGCCGCAGCGCAAGCTCACTGAATGGCACCTCAGGGGAGGGGGAGAGGGCTACCTGTGTTTTTAATGCCATTGACTTCTGGGCTTTCCTCTCTGTGAGCAGCCCCTGCCCGTGAGGATGGTGAGAGGGTGTGTGTTACATGTGAAGATTGTGGGACCCTAGATGAACAGATTTATGCCCCCAGAGAAACGATAGTCCCCAGTGCCCACCGAGCTCGCATGTGAGAAGGTAGACATCATGCGGAAGGTGAGTCAGGCTACCTGGGTCTGAACCCACTCCACCGTCTGCCAGCCGTGTTACCTGGGCAAGTTACGGAACTGTTCTGTGCCTCCTTTTGTTCCCTCATGAAACAAGGCAATTCTTACACCTTCCAGTAGGACTACTGTGATGTAGTGAAGGGCTTAGAGCCCGCACTTCGCACTTCGCTCTGGAGGTGAGAGCCGCTGTCAGCTCTAGATGCACCTGACTCCCAGGGAGGGTGACAGGTCCCAGCCCCCTGGACCTCAGAATCCCCATCTCTGCAGGGAGGGAGCTCTGAGGCCCCTATGAGCCACGTCAGGCCAGCATCCTCCCTGAGCAGTATGGTAATGGTGCATCGTCATGTGCTGGGGGGCGGGGAGCAGTAGTGGGACATGGCCACTCTCTGTGGCCTTGGGCAAGTCCCCCCCTTCCCTGAGCCTCGATATCCTCAGCCATAAAACAGGTGTGATCCTAGAGGTCTCTTAAGCCCCTTGTGGCAGTTGGATGAAGGCTTGAGTAGGAAACTCGAGAAATGGCAGCGCGGCCAGGATTCTGCAGCACCCTCACCAGGCACTCACCTGGCACTGCCGTCAGGCACCATGGCGTTGTTGAAGAGCGGGAAGCAGGCAGAGATGCTGACCACCGGGGTCCCGATGGAGCCCTGGGCCACGTGGGCGTCAGCCAGCACTACCACGGGCAGCCTCAGCTCCAGCGGCTCGGGGACACTGCGGGACACCACTCCTGAGCCTGGCAGCACTGCCCAGCAGAGCCCACCCTACACCCCCACCCCGGCCTGAGCCTGCCCTCCACTTGATGCAGGCAGGCGTGACATGGCCCCACCTGGGGCAGGCTCAGAGTTCTCCACGTCCCACTCAGGGTCACAGACAGTGCAGCAGATGGGCTTGAACTCTGGCTCCCCATACCCTCTCACTGTGAGACCCTGGGCCAGTCACTCCCCATACTAAGCCTCAGTTTCCTCTTCTATGAAATGGGCATAAGAGTCACGGTACCTATCTCTCAGGGCTGTGCTGAGCTTTCTACGAAGTGGGCCCCACGTGGAAGCTGGCCCCACGAGCACCCATACAATGTTAGTGTCAGCACAGAGAAATTAAAAGAAGAGATCCCTGTGAATGCCCAAGTTGGCAGTCTGGAAATCAAACCCATGTAAAGTGACCGGCACACAGAAATAATTCTGATTGCTACATTTCCTGAGCACCTGCTATGTGCCTTGCGGTGTGGAAGGGGAGGTGTGATTTAATTACAGCAATGGATCCGTTCACTGTGTCCCTCCCAGCTGATGCTGCAGGGTTTCATCCCACTTTGCAGAGGAGGAAACTGAGGGCTGCCCGGTGACCCCGTTGTTGAGCAGGGTCCTGGTTCTCAGACATTCTCTCACTGTCTCGCTCCCCCACTGAGGGTGGGAAGGAGCACTGGACAGGAAGTGGAGGGCTTAGGTGCAGGTCCTGGGAATTGCTAACCCCTTCCCCCTACTCTGTCCCTTGGAGCTTCCCTGAACACCCTGCCGCCCACCCCCGCTCCCAGGGAGAGTCACTCACCGAAAGACCTTGAAAGTAAAGTTGGCTGCTACCAACACGCGCACCCCGAAATCGGCAACGAATTTCAGGTGGAAGTGGGACACGTGGATGTTCAAAGTCTGGATCCTGCAGGGTAGGGGTGAGGGTCGCGGGGTGGCCCCCGGTAAACCTTGGAGTCACCTCTGGGGCGGGTATTCTGAGCCATATCCACACCACTGATGTTATAAAGAAGGACTTTCTGACTTGGAACCAGGGCATGAGGAAGAGGTGGTGAGTTCTCCACCCTCGGGGGCATGCAAGTCACTATTGGAGAATCAGTTGGTGGGGAGAGGATTCCCAGCAATGAGCAGGACTGGAATAAGATGATTGTTTGGGTCTTTAGTTTCTGACAGAGGTCGGGAAGTCTTGGAAGGTGGGCTCCACAGAAGGCGGAAACCCCCTCCATGGCATTCTAGTCAACAGCTGTGGCTTGTAGCCCTCCAGGGACAGGAAATTCATCCCCTTTAAAGCTGCCTGTTCTGATCACTAAGCATTTTCTTTTTCTTTCTTTCTTTTTTTTCTTTTTTGAGGGAAAGAGAGAGCAGGGGACAGGGTCAGAGAGAGGGAGAGAGAGAATCCCAAGCAGGCTCCATGCCCAGCACAGAGTTTAATCCAGGGCTCGATCTTACAACCATGAGATCATGACTGAGCCGAAATCAAGAGTCAGACACTTAACTGACTGAGCTACCCACATGCCCCCACTAAGCACTTTCTAATAATCTTTTCCTTTTTTTCCTAAATGAGTCATCTGCTCCCTTCCACAGTAGTTGGAAGTGGGAATTCAGACAATACAAAATGACATAAATTTTAAAAGTCACATCAAAACTCCACCCTCAGACACTCTCACTGTTAGCACTGAGCTGACATCTTTCTGTGACTCTCCGACCTAGAACCTGCTTCTTTTCACTTGACACCTGCCCGGGCAATCTTCCTACGTCTACAAACAAGGACACATGTGACCAACTAGAAAACAGCGAGGTCTCCTCGACTCGTGGGCATTTATGTCATTCTCAGCTCTTGGCCATAAGCCAAGAGCAGTGCCCCAGGCCTATCCTAAGAGCTCAAACTGGGGGCCTCCACACAGGCTGCTGCTCTATCGTGTTTTAAAGTTTTAAGTGTTTTTTAGTAAGCTGCCATTATTCACAATTGACAGATTTTAAATAAATATATATGTATATGTATATGTATATGACTTGTCTTGGGTATCCAGAAATCTGGCAATAGTGAGTCTGTTCCCACATGGGTGGGGACAATTGGCCCAGCCCCTGGGGGTGTCTGAGTTTGAGATGGCCCCCATCTCCCCCTGCCTTTGAGTCTCTATTCATTACAGGGGGTGTGGGGGTACTTAGCCTCAGACTTGTGTCTCAACTCAGTGTCTGGCTGTTGGAGGAAGTAGCCCAGCATCTTGCCAGCCCTGGGGACCCAGGAGCTGCAGTCTTGGCTCCTGGGGGCAGAAATCTACTAATTCAGAGGCCCTAGGACCACCCCCCACCCATGTCTCCACCTTGGTCCCAGCTCCCTAATCATCTTGGGACCACTCACCTAAAGGGTGGGCGTACCTGGTGGGGGAAGCCCGCCTCGAGCTGGTAGGGAGCACATGGGGCACTTACCTAGTGGGAGGAAGCATCTTTCCCAGAGGGTGGGAGCACTCACCTTGTGGGCTGATGCACCTTTCCATTCCGGTCCAGGAAATACGGGACTGTGACGTTCAGGGCCTGCTGGAGAGGGGCTTTCCCGAGTCCAGACACTGCAGGGCCGGAGCAGGTGAGGTCAGACTGTCCCCGGGAGCCCCGAGCAAGACCGCGCCACCCCCCACCGCCTGCCCTGCGTCTTGGGCAGAGAGGACTCAGAGACTGGAAGGGTCCCGCTTGCTCACGGGCAGGGAAGGGGTGGGGGATACAGTTGGGTCCCCATGAGTCCATCGCGTGTATTTCTCACACTGGGCCCTAAAAGGCATGCCTTTCCCCTTGTTGCCTCTGCATTTCTAAATCTTTTTTTTAATGTTTATTTATTTTTGAGAGATGGAGACAGAGCATGAGTGGGGGAGAGGCAGAGAGAATCGGAAGCAGGCTCCAGGCTCTGAGCTATCAGCACAGAGCCCAACTCGGGGCTCCAACTCACAGACGGTGAGATCATGATCTGAGCCGACTGAGCCACCCAGGCGTCCCCTGCCTTTCTAAATCTTACTTGTCTGTCCCACTCCTCAAAAACAAGAATATTCTTGGCCCTTTTGCAAGACTCTGATCGAATCCCATCTCTTCTGGAGACTTCCCCCAAGACCCAGAACAGAAGGGGCCAGTAGAGCGGGGCAGAGGGCAGAGGCTGAGGATTCTGGAGCCCCTCAGATTCTGGGTACAAATCCCAGCTCTGCTACTCACTATCACTGTGGCTGCTCTGTACCTCAGTTTCCCTGTCTGTAAATTTGCAATGATTATTATAAAGGTACCCGTCACACAGTGTCCTTGGAAAGCCTCAATGCTCAGTAGATGTTAGCTTTTACTGCTTTTTGTTTGTGTGATGATAATGACTGTCACTTCTCTAGCGCTTCCTTCAGCTGCTCTGAGTGCTTTGCTTCTCTTCACAATTCTATGACGTCGGGACCACATTGTGCCCGGCTTACGGAGAGCCGAGGACAGCTGGCAAGAGGAAGCTAGACCAGCTGAGGCGCCTGGCCCTCCTGCCCCTGGACTTCCTTGTGCACCTGTGCGGCCAGGCCGAGGAGGTGCTCATTAAAGCATCTGACATGAGTGGGGTGAAAACAAGAGGTAATGGTGCTAGAAAGGAGCACCAGATGAAGAGTCCGGAGGCCTGGACTCCACTCAGACTCACTGTGGGCACCGGGAAGTCATGCGCCTCTCTGGCCCTTGGTTTCTTTAGACCTGGAGCAGAGTGCCGGCCATCTCTATGTTCTTGACACCCCTCTCCAGCCTGACCCTCTGTGGCTGAGCCAAGACTCACACCCAGACCCCTGGACTCCCTGTACAGTGCTCGCCTGACACAGGGCTTGTGAGACGGGATTGGCAAGACACTGTTAAGAAGCCACCCGGCGCCACCTTAGAGAGAGGTGTGTGCGGTCGGAGCCTCCTGGTGGGTTTCCACCAAGAACACAGGCAGGTGCACCTGGGATGGCTCTCAGGGACAAAGGAGGGACAAAGGAGGCATGACACATGACAGGCAGAGGGAGGAGGGCCAGCGCAAGGCAAGAGGCCTCATGTCCCTGCCTATAATTTCCATGCATGGTTCCGTGTGCCAGTGACAGACTAGCATGGGTCACTGATCCCTTTCACTGCCTGCCTATCTGCCCGGATACAAGGTTCCGGAAGGCCATGTGTGCCAGGGGACACGGCTGCCTCAGTTCATCCTGGCCTGGGCCACTGAAAGGCCCTCCTACTATCTGGCCTGGGCGTCTCACACTGGAAGCCGAATTTGGTCTGGACTTGGGGGAAACGGCTTCTGATTTCTCACCCCTGACCGAGCTCTAGTGGGATCCTGGGGGCAACTGGGGGGTGGCTTTTGTCCCTCCCTGGGCCTGGGTCTTCTTGTGCCTTCCTCGGGGAATAAAGCAGGTCTTAGAAGGATGGGGCAGCGTCATAAGATAGAGACCTTGCCCAGGAGGGGCCCAGAGCAGCGCTGGTCTTCCTCCTTCGAACCCCACAGAGATCTGGCTCCAGGACTGTGCTAGACATGCCTTCCCCCAGCACGCGTGTGTGCACACACACCCTGCCCTGCACGCACGCGTGTACATGTGCAGGCTGGGCGGCCACACCTGTATACACACACCCAGGCACGCACCATGGCACTTGCACATGTACCAGTCAGTACACACGTGGGCACATCTCCATGAATTCTCAGGCTTACACGCAGACACACACAAGCAAAAGCAGCCACTCACATCAACCGGTGCCCACAACACGGGGGCACATGCGCACACGCGTGGTGGACAGGACATGTACCCCCACTCATCAGCGCTTGGTCAGACACGATCTGGGGGCCAGGGACACCCGGCCCAGGGGATAAAATCCAGGTCCTGTGGGGCTTTTGAGTTCACAGATCCACACGCACACTTGGGGCTATGCACCCACTCGCGCACGGACACACGGGACAGCCCAGCAGCACGCCTCTTACCGTAGCTCAGCGCGGCCTTGTTGAGTCTGACAACGGTGCCTGGCAGGGAGGCGCCGACCGCGGGCAGCAGCAGGGACAGGAGCAGGCCCAGCCTGCATGCCGGAGCCATGGCCGTCCTGGCCCCTGCCCCCCCGAGAGCCCTGGGCTGGGGTGGGGACAAGCATCAGAGAGCTTGTCCAGAAAGTGCCCCCACTTCCCCTGTTTGATCCCCACCCCAGCCTGGCAGCCACAAGCCCAGTGCTAATCCCAGCGCTACCCGAGACCCTCGCATGTCAGTTTTGCATCTCTGCCTTGGGAGGTATCACCTTCCCCACCTGCTTCCTCAGGAACCACAGCAAGATCTGGTCTGGAAGGGCCCAAGGCCCAGAGAAGACATGGCCTTGCCTAAGGCCACACAGCAAACTAGGGCTGGGGTAGGACCCAAGCCATGCCAGAGGAGGCAGAGGAGATTCCTGGTTAGGAAGGCCAAGATCAGCTTCCGGCCCCGAGGAGAGAGCCCAGACCCACCACCCCAAGGCCCAGGGCTGTGCTTCCTGATGCCAGGAGTCCGGCGCCATGTGACAGCCCATCCTAGTGTCCAGCTGTTCGAACCCAGCCAGGGGAAGACCCTCATCGTATCCTGGACCAGGTGAGGATTGCCCTAAATGCAGGCCTCGAGGATGGCCTCCCAGCCCCTCCAGACCCAGCCCAGACAAGTGGACGGATCTGTGTCTGACTTGGCAATGAGGCGCCACTGCTGAGATGGGCTAATGGAGGCCCAGCGAGGTGGCACTTGCCCAAAGTCCCACGACGAGACTGGGGATGGACCCTTCTGGAGAAGGTGCTTGGAAGCAGTATTCCCATTAAACAGATGGGGAAGTAGAGGTTCCTCTCTGGAGGGGTGCCAGCCCCATTCCCATTCCTACCTCGGGTGATTTTCTAGGACCGGTGGATTCTTGGCCCATGGCAAGCGCAGAATCTGTTCTATGAGGCTCCCAGGAGTGCGGAGCCCACTGCGAAGGGACCCAGGGAGGGGCCAGTTTGCTTGTGGTTGCGATGTTTTCCCTGCAAACATGGCCTTTGCCAAAATGTCTCATCCTCCGCCTGGTGGGGCTGCCACGTAAGCGGGCTGCTGCAAGCGCTGCAGGACCCTGGGGGTGGCCGCCCTGGGCCTCCTACGCCAGGAGATCTCTGGAAAGAGGACCACCCTTATGAGGCCCCCTCAGCACCCCAGCCGGGCCTGGCCAGGCCCAGGAGGACATGGGAGCCCAAAGTCAGGGACACGACTCAATGACCTCTCAGGCCTGGGGGCTCTAAGCTCTCTCAGAAACATGGCCATTTCAGGAGGAGCAAGAGGCTACCTGAGCCCTGACCCCAGTCACTGACTGAGCCCTGCTCCTGGCCACACATTGAACCCTAACTCAATGGGCAATGGACGAGAGGCTGCGTGGATGACCGAGCCCTTGTTACCTAACACCGCAGGCTGTCTCCGAATGCGTACTCCCCTCACCGTGGCTGCGGCCCACCACCTCTTCCTGCAGTACGAGCGCCAGACTCCACCTCGGCCATCTGGGGCCCATGGAGCTGTGTGTGTACATGAAGAGGTTTGCATATGTGTGTGTATGAGGGTTACGTGTGTGTTCTATGTATGTGGTTGTGTGTGCAGTTGGGTAATAATTACCAACATCAGAGGGCAATGTGTGCGTGTGTGTGTGTGTGTGCGCGTGTGCGTGTGTGTATAGTGTTTGGTGCGGGTGTGAGTATACGTGTATGGGTGAGTAGCTGACTGTTTCCTGGCAGTGGGAGGGTGTAACATGTCCGTGTGTGTACATACATATGCACACAGGAAGCGACAGCGTAACCACAGGGAAAGCCCCTCTGTTCCCCTGTGTGGCTCGGCTGGGGGGACCTGGAGTCTCCCCCACTCCAGAGCCCTTCACGGCTCCCACCGACTCCATGCCAGCCCAATACCAGGCCCAGAGCCCACGCCCACCCTGTGCCGGATCCCCACCAAGGACTGCAGGACTGACAGGGACCACAGACATCAGCAAGCTTTCCTCTGAAAGGACAGAGCTCTCCTGCCCTATTCATATGCCAGCCACAAGCTCCCTAACATCCTACTCCTGGCCTCCAGGCCCTTGCTGTAGCCGGGCCAAATAGCAGACTCCGTGTAGAGGGGCACAAATATTGACCAACGCCACTCTCGGTGTTTGCTCTCAGCACCAACACTTCCTCTTCCTTGACGCCATCCAGCACGGGGGATATTGACTGACGACCGGTGGCTACATACAAGGCAGAGTCTCCCCAGCCCCTCCTCCCCACGGCAATGGCGAGCGTGGGCAGGCACCTGCTACATGCGTGGGGTTCCGCCAGCCCTTTACCCTCCTCCCCAGGGACGGGAGCTGGTTCTGCTCACGTCTGTAGCCGGTGCCTGGAACATACCAGGTGCTCAGTAAATATTTGTGGAGTGAATGCATGCCTGTACAATTGAAAGACCCTTGGAACAATTAATAGGGGCAGCATTTCAGGGCTTCCCCTTCATCGAATATTCTTACGGGTACTGTATCCGTTTCCTCCTGCTGCTCAACAAATTACTACAAACATCGTGACTTAAAACACACTTTCTCGCCGCATATCTCGGGAAGTCAGAAGCCCAGACTCCACTTGGGCTGAAATCAAGGTATTGGCAGAGCTTTGTTCCTTTTCAGAAACTCTATGGGAAGATTCATTTCTCTGCCTTTTCCAGCCTCCAGAGGCTGTTTTCACTGCATGCCTGATGGTCTCTTCCTCCCCTTGCAAACCAGCAAGTTGGGCGGAGGGCTCCTCGTGCGGCCACCCTCTCCCATCTGCCTCCCTCTGGCATGGACAGGACCCTGATTACATGGTGCCCGCCTGGGTGAGCTAGGTATTTCCTATCTCAAGGTCCACTGATTAACAACCTTAATCGCATCTGCTGGCATCAGATCTTTGTTCTGTAACCTCACACATGAACACGTTCTGGTTTTAATGTGCTGGCCTCCCCTCGAGGGACCGTTACTCTGCAGGCCCCCAGAACCTAGCCAACAATTTGTGCAATGACCACCAAGGGGCAAAAGTGAGTTCCTCTTAGCTTCACAATCCAAATAAGCTCTCCGTAGACAGGGCTGACAGAAACAAATAGATAGCCAGACATTTCCGCTCTGCTGTGCTTTTATTGTTCTCCAGGAAAAGCAGAACTTGATTAAAACAACCACATATGCATTATTTTGTGTATTTGGCCAAAACAGATGGCAAGTCTGGGAAGCAGAAGGCAAGAAGGGGTCTGGGGGCAGGAACAAAGCATGGCCTGGATATGGGAGCCTCAGGTCTGGCCCCTGCCCAGGCCCTGAGATCCTGGCATGACCCTTCCCGTCCTGGGGCCTCAATTTTCTCATCTTAAAAGTAGAAAGGAGGACAGAATGGCTGGTCCAAGGGGAAGTTCTGGGGCCAAGCTGGAGACCAGGCAGAGCCCCCCGCCCCACCCCTTGCTCTGTGAGGTCACAGTGCCCGCGGCTTCACTTGACCCGGCTAGATGCCACATGGCACCTTCCAGGGAACACTAGGAGGTGGCAGCAGTGACTGCCTCTTCCCCCTTGCCGACTCCCAGAGAGCCCCAGCACCGTTTCCCTAGATTTCCTAGAGAAGAAGATTGATGCCGCGGTCTCCCAGGAGCCCCAGGGACCCGTGTAACCCACCTCAGGGTGGCAGGCCTAGGAGGTGAGGACAGCAGGCCCCGCCCACCCATCCATCCCCCGCCCAGTTCTTTGCGGTTTACAAAATGCGCCCCTCTGCCCTCTCCTTGGGGGTGAGCAGGCATCACCGGCTGCCCTTAACAGAGGCAGCTGCTGAGGTCAGAGAGGTCTGATTATGGCTTTCCTGAAGTCTCTTAGCCAAGTGAGTGGTGGGGCAGTCACCCTTCAACCCATGTTTATTGAGCACCTACTGTGTGCGGGCACTGAGCAGGGGGCTGGGGGCATGGGGCTGCATCAGGCGGATGTGCTTCCTGCCCCCACGGAGGTCACAGTCCAGTGAGGTAGATGGTAAATGGGGAAACACACAGCTCTGCCATCCGTCTGCCTACTCTGGGCCCCCAACACGGGTGTATATCCCAAGACAGTATACAAAACAGGGGCGCCTGGGTGGCTGAGACAGTTAAGCCTCTTACTTTGGCTCAGGTCATGGATATCATGGTTTGTGGGTTCGAGCCCCACATTGGGGTCTGTGCTGACAGCTCAGAGCCTGGAGCCTGCTTTGAATCCTGTGTCTCCCTCTTTCTCTCTGACCCTCCCTCGCTCACACTCTGTCTCTCTTAAAAATAAAATAAAAACATTAAAAAACTTTATAAAAAGACTGTATACAAAACAATCTGCTGGGGGGGAGGGGACGAAGCATTAGAACTTCAGTGTATTTTTACCTCATCCTCTTTCAATTTCTAGTTCTTAAGAATGTATAAATATTAGAAAAAGTAAATAATAAGTTAGCACAATTGGAGCTCAACACACACATATGTATATATGGCATTATATATATAATGGCTTCATAAATTAACGTAAAAACATCGGGGGAGTATGGTCATCAATGTTGGGAGACTACTGCCTTAAGAAATAAAGACAGTTTGTTATCTCACATACCAAGACGTCCCAAGATGTGTGCGGCTCCAGAATGCGTTAATTATGCAGACCTGCAGTGACCCCTGAGATCCAGGTCCCTGTCGTCTTTTTGCTCTTCCTATTGGCGTACTGGCTGTCACAGGCGGCCACCACGGCTCCAGGGGCACGGAGAAGCATGGGTGCACGGAGGGTGGCGTTGCTTCCCATGGGTCTCATTTTAGCAATGAGAAAGCGTCTCCCCCAAGTACCAGACCTCTACACCCAGTGCCCCCTGCACCTCCCCCCTGGCAGCTTCCCCTGGAGCCTGCCACCACAAAGGGGCTGGGGGGATGACAGCAGGGCTTAGATTGATCAATCTGGATTGCCTAAAATCACACGGGGCAGGAGCGGCCGAGGGACCAAAATCAGCCTCCCACCAGCGGGGGGAGCGACTGGCGTTGAAGTGATAACTCAAAGTTACCACCGCAGAACACTAAGTCCTTTCCTCAAAAGAGATTTGCTTCTGGGGTCAGTCAGACCCAGGTATGTCCCTGATTCGCAGGCTGGTAGTCT
>NC_043711.1:81471257-81551480 GCF_006229205.1 Suricata suricatta | reverse complement strand
GGGGGGGGGGGGGGGGGGGGGGGGGGGGGATGAGGCTCAGAGATGTCAGATGGGAAGCCCAGGGTCACCCAGCAAGGGGCGGGCTAGAGAGTGGGGATAGCCGCAGAGAGCTCTGGGTGTCTGCGGGCACTGACGTGACAGCCCCGCGCCCTCTGCAGGTGATGCCATCGTGCTGCCCATCCGCATCAGTGCCCCGGTCCCCAGCCTGACCCAGTGCGTGTTGGCGTGTATATGTACGTATGTACTGAAGAGGCGCCCTGGCCATCAGCATGGGCCTGGGGAGAGGGCCCAGCCTCAGGCCAGGCGGACCTGGGGGGGGGTAAGGCCTGCACTGGGCTGCAGGGAAGGGAGGGAACCCTGGAGGTCGTCCCAGCGAAGGTGGCAGGGGAGTCATTCCAGCCAGAGTCTCTTTGGTGTTGGAGAGAGGGAGCAGGTGGGAGGCAGGCTATTTGCAGGAGCTAACCGTCAGCCCTCTCTGCTCTCCCGCCAGCCTGGCCCCTGGGCCGGGAGGTCACTGGTGGAGCCCTGGAATGGGATGATGTGATGCACCCTCACTTCGGTCACATGGTCTGACCACCCCCTACAGATCGGCCTTGTGGTGTTCACCCACCCGCCCCTCCGTTTACTCGTCACTCAGTCATTTCTCCGGCCATCTGTCCTCATATCCAGCTGTTGTAATATCCGTGCACCCCATTTGTTCACTGAGTGAGCCATCTGGTCACCCAGATCTTTATTTGTTAATACTCACACCCTTCCAGTCACCCATCCATCCTTCCGTCCGTCCGCCCTTCCTCTCATCTATCTTCCTATTCCTCTACCTTCCAAACCATTCTCTTAGCATTCTTGTCTGTTCATGTATCTCCCACCTGAACCCCCACTTTTTACCCAGCTCCATGGTGGGCAACATTGGGCACTTGGGGGTGAACAGGACAACGACCCTGTCCCAGTGTCTGGGCCTTGGCGTATCCCAGATTTCATGTGCTCCTGAGTCACTGCTGGGTGGCTATTCACTGCAGGTCACAAGCAGTGCCCACGTCTGGGGCCTGTCCTCCCTCTCACCCGGCGCTTACCTGGGAGCAGAGGAGGGCTACCCTGGGCTCGGTTACAAGATGGAGAGGGTCTGCCAGCAGTAGGGCATCGCTCCTGCAAGGCTTGGTAGGGTAAGAACACGGCTGCGGCCACCTCCTGCTCTCCTTCCTCCTCTGCAGCCTGGATCACCTGTCTGGCCTGCTTCCTGAGGACTCAGGTTCACCACATGCTGTTCAACAACTGCAGGTGAGCAGGGGCAGGCGTGGGGAGGGTGACACACAGCCTCCTACCATGGCTGCCCCCTCACTGGTCTGAATGTCCCCTTGATCACCAGACCAGATCAACTATCCCAAACCTGGCTTTTAGCATATTCCCTCGCCTCAGAACCTGTTGTGGCTCCCCAGGGCTCCAGCACCTCAGCCTGCAGGCTTCTGGAATCCTGCCCCGCCCTTCCTTTCCATGCTGCCCTCACTCTGCATCCTGCTATGGACCCATTGGGCCAGCATGACGAGGGTTCTCACCCCCTGGGCCCTCCGTTTCTGCTCCCACCTCAGCACCTTGGCGCATGCTGTTTTTATTTCCTGGAATGCCTGTCCCATCCTTACCCTTCACTTGTCTGTCCCACGCCAACTCCCCCCAAGTGCTGCAAAGCTCTCCCCCTCATTCATCATTTAGAGTTTGCATCCTAAACATCTTAACGCCTACTCTGGGTCCAGCCTTGACCCTCACCATTCCGGAGCTCCCAGTAGGGGAAGGCAGCAGACACCAAACCCAGTGTTAAGGGTGGGCGTGGGCAGTGTTGACTCTGGAGGTCATAGGAGGAAGGGACGTTTGTTTGAGCTGAACTCCAAAGGGTACGTTCACCAGGACAGAAGGGAGGGAACAGCCAGAATGTAGCTGGAGACAGGGTGTGAAGAGGATGTGGTGGACCACGGCGAGTGGATTTCTAGTGGCCCCAAATGCTGGAGTACAAGCTCTCTTTCCTCTGGGAGGCTGTGCAGACGCAGAACTCGGTCAGCATCTTGGAGGGGGCATCACTGCCCAGGGAGGGGCCCGCCCTTCAGGGTTGGAAGAGGGCACGGGCCAGGCCAGGACTCCCTAGCCTATGCAAAGCCCCACTTCACCTTGACTGCTGCTTCTCTCCCTTCCAGATGCAGGCTGCTCTTCCAGAAGCTCATGGAAAAGACGGGTGTTCTCGTCCTCTGTGCTTTTGGTACGTCTCCGGGGCCCTGGCCCAGCCCAGGTGGAGGGATCCCTGAGCTTTCTCCCAACCTGAGGAGGGAAAGAGTGAAGGCTGTGGCACTGACTCTGTGACACTGGGCAAGACACTGCCCCTCTGTGAGCCTCAGTTTCCCCTCTGTCTAATGAATGTTGCTTTGAAGATTAAATTAACTGGTGACCAAGGACATTTTTTGAAAACTAATTAAAGCATTGAAAACTGTAAAGATCTCCCCCAACCATGGTATGATCATTATTACTCGTTTCTGAGCTTCCGTGGCACCTCCCACGTCACAGCTTTGCTTTCTTAAGCAGAGGAGTCTGCCCCCTCCCCTGAGGCAAGTACACTGGTCCAGGGAGGCAGGGGAGCAGGGGCGTGGGGAGAGCGCCTTAGGAAATTAAAACTTCCTAGGAAACTTAACCTAACAAATAAGATTTTTTAAATAACAGCCTTCTTGAGATATAGTTCACCTACCAGAAAGATCACCATTTTAAAGTATACAATTCAGTGGTTCTGGTATATTCACAAAGTTTTGCAGTCATCACCGTTATCAAATTCCAGTATTTTCACTTCCCTCAAAAGAACCCCCCTCCCCCCCATCCCAGAAAGTCGTTCCCCATTCTCCCTCACCCCAGTCTGAGGCGGCAACCACGAATCTATTTTCTCTGTCTCTATGGATTTGCCTGTTCTGGACATGTAATATAAATAGAATCATACAATATGTGGTCTTGTGGCTTCTTTCACTTGTAATGTTTTCAAAGGTCATCCATGGTGTGGCATACATCAGCATTTCATCCTTTTTTATGGCTGAAAATATTCCGTTGTGTGGACATGCCACATTTTGCTTATCTATCCATCAGTTGATAGACATTAGGGTTGTTTCTTCTTTTTGACTACCATTAATAATGCTCCCGTGAAAGAGCCTGTAAAATGTTTGTGTGGACATGTCTTTTAAAACCTCTTGGGGGCACCTGGGTGGCTCAGTCAGTTAGGCGTACGACTTTGGCTCAGGTCATGATCTCGCGGTTCATGGGTTCCAGCCCCGCATCGGGCTCTGTGCTGACAGCTAGCTCAGAGCCTGGAGCCTGTCTTCGGATTCTGTGCCTCCCTCTCTCTCTGACCTGCTCGCACTGTCTCTGTCTCTCAAAAATAAATAAAAACCACAAAAAAAATTAAAATAAATAAATAAATAAAACCTCTTGGACATCTATTTAGAAGTGGAATTTCTGGGTCTTGTGGCACCTATCTATCTAAGCCACCTATCTGTGGCTTAACTATCTAAGGACTTTTCAAACTTTACCCCAAAGTAGCTGCACCATCTTACATTCCCACCAACATGTATGAGAGTTCCGATTTCTCCGCCTCCTCACCAACACTGGTTATTATCTGTCTTTTACTTTAGCCATGAAGCGCAGTACCTCATTGTGGTTTTTATTTCATTTCTCTAATGACTAATGATGTTAAGCATCTTTTCTTGTGCTTATTGGCAAATTGTAGATCTTTGGAGAAATGTCTATTCAGTCTTGGCCCATTTTTTAATTGGGTTGTCTTTTTTTATTATTGAGTTATAAGAGTTCCTTGTATGGTCTGGATCTAGGTCCCTTATTGACTATGCAATTTGCAAATATTTTCTCCCATTCTGTGGGTTGTCTTTTTACTTTCTCTTGGTGTCTTTTGAGACACAACTTTTTAAAATTTTGATAAAGTCCAATTTATCTATGTCTTCTTTTGCCATTATGTACTTTAATGTCCGATGCAAGGAACCAGTGCCTAACCCAAAGCTATACAACTTTACTCCCGTTTTTTCTTCCAAGATTTGTATAGTTTTAGCCTTGACATTTAGGTCCATGATCCACTTTTTTGAGTTAATTTTTGCATATGGTGTGAGGTAAGAGTCCAACTTCGTTATTTTGAATGTAGATATCCAGTTGGTCCATTTATCGAAACGACTATTCTTTTCTCTTATTCAATTGTATGGCATGCTTATTGAAAATCAATTGACCATAAATGTGAGAGTTTACTTCTGGACTCTTAATTTTACTCCTTTGATCTATATGTCTATCAATTTGCCAGTACCGCCCTGGATTAATTGCTATGACTCTGTAATAAGTTGAAGTCCAGAAGTATGAGTTCTCTAACTTTATTCTTTTAAATTGTTTTGGCTATTATAGTCCCTTACACTTCCGTATGAATTTTAGGATCAATTTTTCCATTTCTTAAAAAATAAAAAGGGGGTGCCTGGGTGGCTCAGTCAGTTGAGCATCCAACTTCAGCTCAGGTCATGATCTCTCGGTTCGTGGATTTGAGCCCTGTGTTGGGCTTTGTGCTGACAGCTCGGAGCCTGGAGCCTGCTTCGATTCTGTGTCTCCTTCTCTCTCTCTGCCCCTCCCGGCTCTGCCTCTCTCTCTCTCAAAAATAAACATAAAAATTTTTTTAAGGCCACAGGTATTTTGAGGGAGCTTGCATTGATTCACAGATGGAGTTGGGGAGTAGCGGCATCTGAACAATATTAAGTTTTCCAATTCATGAACATGGGTTCTTTCTATTATTGATTCATATCTCTGTGTCATCCTTACTTTCTTCTAATGATATTTTGTATTTTTCAGAGTGCAAGGTTTACACTTCTGCTGAATTTATTACAAGTATTTTATTCTTTGAGATGCTATTGTAAATGGAATTGTTTTCTTAATACCATTTTCAGATTATTTATTGCTTGTGTTTAAAAATAGAATTTGGGGCCCCTGGGTGGCTCAGTCGGTTGAGCATCTGACTTCGGCTCAGGTCACAATCTCACAGTTCGTGGGTTCAAGCCTCGCGTCAGGCTCTGTGCTGACAGCTCAGAGCCTATAGCCTGCTTCTGATTCTATGTGTCCTTCTCTTTCTGGCCTTCCTATGCTCATGATATGTCTCTCTCTGTCTCTGAAAAATAAATAAATGCTAAAAAAAATTTTTAATTAAAAAAATAGAATTGATTTTCATATACTGATCTTGTATCCTGCAACCTTACTGAACTCATTTATTACTTTGACACTGGGCAAGACCCCCAGTCTTAGATACTTTAAGATTCTGTATGCAAGGTTCTGTCATCTGCCTTTTCTTTCTTTTTCTTGGCTAGTTGACTTGGCTAGAACCTCCAGGACAATGTTAAATAGAAACGGCAAGAATAGACATAATTGTTTTGTTCCTGATCTTAGAAAGAAAGCATCCAGTCTTTTACCATTAAGTATATTATTAGCTGGGGGGGGGGGTTATAAATGAGCTTTATCAGATTGTGGGAGTTCCATTTTATTCCTGGTTTGTTTATTGTTTTACCATGAACTATGAATAGGTTCTAAAGAGTTTTACTAATGGCTTGAATGGTAGGATTTCAGGCAACACGGAGATCATAAAATGCCGGGAACACCATCCCATTTTCTTCTCTTCATCAATTGTCCCCAGTAGAATTAGAACAGGGGTGAGATAGGGGACATGAGACACTTTGCATATATGATATCATTTGATCACGAAGTGGATATTACTGTTCTTCCTATCTGAGGAGGAGAAAACTCCTAGAGGAGGAAATTGAGATATAGAGAGATTAAGTGAACTCTTCCAAAGTTGCACGACGCTAGGAAGTGCCAAAGCTGGGATTTGAATCTAGACGCCCTAACTCCAGAGCCTCAGCTTTTAACCTTCCATCTTAAGTGGCTCACACTCGTTCTCCTGGCCCCACAGGATTCTGGATATTTTCTATGCATGTACCATCTAAAATGGAAGTCTGGCAGGTAAGTGTGTGCACTATTCAGGCCTCAGCACTGACTGGCTTCACCCCAGCTAGCTGTCACCTACCACAGCTTCCTTCCCTCTCACCACATCTGGACCCTGGTCAGTTCCTGACTCATCCCAGCCCCAAACCTCTGTCTTTGCAATGCCACCCACCTGGAATCCATCTCTCCCACCAAAATGTGACTTTAAAAAACCAGATGCAATAGTCCATCCTATAGAATGGCTCTCCTATCTCTCCCTCCAAGAGGTGACCTATCTTTGCTTTATCATGGCTCCTTCCTAAAGCAGGATAGTGAGGATGGAACACAATTCTTTTTTTTTTAATATTTTAATGTTTTTTTATTTTTGAGAGACAGAGAGAGACAGCACAAGCAGGGGAGGGTCAGAGAGAGAGGAGGATACAGAATCTGAAGCAGGCTCCAGGCTCTGAGCATAAAACCTGATGCGGTGCTTGAACCCATGACTGTGAGATCATGACCTGAGTCGAAGCCAGACGCTTAACCGACTGAGCCACCCAGTCGCCCTGGAACACAATTCTCTCTCTACTCAAGGAAGTTTGTTCTTCTGCTCAAATGAAATGAGACTATTTGCTTTGTGGATCCTGGGGAGAAAAGAGGAGGAAATTATGGGTAGAGCTCCCTGTCAGACAGCAAAGAATGTTAGAATGCCTAAAAAGAAAGAAGATCTGATAAGCTTATCCCTCCCTCTCTCCTTCTTCCCTTATAAACTCCTTCAAGATCCAGCTAAAATGTCACTTCCCCCAGAAATACCAGGTGAAGGTGGTGACATTCCCCTTTCCTCCCACAATTTTCTCCAATCATGAGTGCAATCATGACTATTTTCCTAGATTTTTTAGGAGCTATTGAAGACAGATCCAGGCCTAATTCACTCCAGTGATGTCCACCTCAGGGCCGGGCAGAAAGTTGCCACTATCAGTTGGTTAACTGGTTAATCAGATGGAAATGTGAAATGGAGAGAGAATGGCTGGGACAATAGAAGTGATGGATATAGGGATGATGTATGGATGAACGGAAGACTGAATGGATGAGAAAATGGACAGATGGACAGATGGGAGGGCAGAATAGATAAATGGATGGATGGATGGATGAGTGGGTGGATGGATGGATGAATAGACAGATGGTTAATGGGAGGTTGGATTGATAGAGGGTAGAAAAATGGGAGGATTGATTGATTGGTGAAAGGGTCAATATATAAAGTAAGTTAGATGAATAGGAGGGTGTATGGATGAGGAAGGTTGGATAAATGGAGGAACTGATGGGTGGGAAAGGGTGGTTGGATGGGATGGTGGATATGTGGAAGGGTGGATGGATGTGGACTTGGATGGATGGATTTAAAATGGAGGGTATACTGGATTTTGGATAGATGGTAGGTGAGTGGATGGATGGAAGAGTAAATAAGAAAGCAGATGAATGGATGGATTTATGGTTGTGGAAGAATGAATGGAGGAAGTTCTACTAGGCCCAGATGAGGCCATCTGAAAAAGATTCCTTGTTTCCTCAACACCCTACCAGGATGACAGCATAAATAGTCCACTGCAGAGCTTGAGGTAAGAAGAATCTGCTAAATAGTCTTATTATCACCCAAAAACCAGAACTACATCAAGGACCCGTAATGTATTAACTAAAAATGTATTGGCTTTGCAGTCAGATCAACCTAGGTTTAAATCCCAGCTCTCATACTTCCTACATAGCTAAACTTTTGCAACTCACTTCACCTCTTTGGGCCTTTGACTCCTCATTTCTGATATGAGGCATAACACCCACCTTACACTGGCTAATTATGAACATTAAGGATGTCAGCTTTCCTGAATAATTCCTGTTCTATAGTTCACACTAAGCAAGTGGAAGCTGAGAAGAAACTTTAACCAACAAGATACCACCTGGTGGCATCATCCTTAATTGGAAACCAAATACTCAGGAATATTTGGAAGGAATAAGTTGAATGTAAAGATAGTCCAAGTAGGAGGAAGACCATGAGTACTGCTTTAAAGAACCTGCTAGGTAGGGCCATGGATGGGCCCAGAAGAGTACAGAAATGTGAAGCTAGCTCTCTGTAGGCTGATTGATGAAGGTAGAAGCTGAGTATGACAGCAGCATCACAAATCAGTCAGCCAATGCTCTCACTCCTTCCTTGTAAGAATGTACCAGGAGAAGGTGCGGCATCACACTGGGGAAATCCAGGACCTCCGAGGTAACATCACCCAACTCATTGCCAAGCTCCAGTTGATGGAAGCCATGTCAGATGAGGTGAGATACTGGCCATTCCGATCCCAAACACCTGACTTCTTTGATGCCCTTTTTCCTATTTCCCAAGTTTTGGTGGAGCACACCCTCCAATTATTTTCTGGGAAAGAGTGAAATAAGAGGCATGTTTGTTTAGAACTTGCACATTTGAAAATATCTTTATTCTACCCTTGCGTTTGATTGATAGTTTGGCTGGGTATAGAATTCTAGATAGGAAAGATTCCCCTCAAATTTTTGAAAGAATTCCACTCTTGTGTTCTAGTTATACTGTTGCTGTTGAGAAGTCTAATAGTGCTCTTATTACTGGTCCTTTGAGTGTGATCTGTTTTTTGTCTCTGGGTGTTTGTATGATGTTGTTTTTATCCACAATGTTGCCTATTTAACCTGCTTGGGATCTATAGATTTATTTTTTCAATAGTTGTTAAAAATTCTTAGCTATTATTTCTTACCATATTGTTTCTTCTCCCCTCCTGGAACTCCAGTTACATCTATGTTAGACTGTTAGAGTGTGTTCCACAAAATTCTTATACTATTACCTGATGTGTTTGATTTTCATCCTTTTTCTCTATGTGCTCAAGTTTTGATATTCTCTATTCACATTTCTTCAAGTTCATTAATAATCCTGTATCCTGTTCTGTCCAATATACTGTTAAATTTTTCCATTAAGTTCTTAATTTCATATATTGCATTGTTCTAGAATATATATTTGATTCTTTTTCATAAATTTTAATTCTATGGTTAAATTGGCCAACATCTTACCTATGCCATCCATATTTTCCTTTCTTTTACTTAACATATTGTCATAGTTATTTTTAGTCCTTATATGCTAAATCTAATATCTGGATCATCTATGATCTTTTTCTATTGTTGTTTCTCTTTGGAATATCAATCATATGGTCTTGTCTTTTCATGTCCAGTAATTTTTTTTAGTGCCTTTCTGGACCTTGTATACAAAAGAGCTCTGTGCTCCAGATAGGTATAACTTCAACTAGAGAGAGTTCCCCCTTTTCTTTATAAGGACGATGAGTACACTGATCACTTCTATGTAGATGTTCACTGAGCTAGTTCAGACCTGGATTGCAATTTGTGTAAGATTTAGTCAAAAGTTTTCAGTGTCACCCTTTCGTGTCCTTAACCATGAAGCTTCAACCTTTTGGTAGATGTCTTGATGGGAAAGACTGACCATATGTCTGAAGCTTCTCAAGTCTCCAATTAAAACAATTTTTTAAAGTTTTTGTTCATTTATTTATTTAATTTGAAAAAGAAAGGGAGTGAGCACAAGCAAAGGAGGGGCAAAGAGAGTGGGAGAGAGAGAATCCCAAGCAGGCTCCACACTGTCAACACAGAGCCTGATGCTGGGCTTGAACTCACACACTGTGAGATCACAACCTGAGCTGAAATCAAGAGTTGGATGCTTAACTGACTGAGCCACCTCTCAAGTCTCCAATTTTGTTTCTCAGCCCTGCATGAATGCAAAATCTCCCGCCCTAGTGGTAACCTTCTCTGCCAGGGGCAAGCTTGGATGCTCAGCCTCTAGTTGTGCCCATAATTGGTGTAGCGCCCCCAGGTGTAGCTACAGCCTCTCTATTGATTCCCCACGCCTTCCAGGGTGGCAGTTCACATACCAGCAGGATCAGCACTCCCTGGGAAAATGTTAGAAGTTCAAATTAATGGGCCCCCTCAGACCTATCGAGGGTGGGAGCCGACCATCTGCATTTCAACAGGCCCTGCACATGATTCTGATATATACTAAGAAGATGTTTGTAAGGCTTTAATCTCTCGCTCATTTTGTTTGGGGGCCCCTCACGGAAAGGGGCTTGGTTTCCAAGCCTTGTGAGACTGGGAAGTTCTAACACATCTTTCAGAAGCTCTCAAGTTAGCTCTCTAGCCTCTTCGATCATTCTGGATTTCAGTTCACATCTTATGGGGAAACCTGTTCAGGACTGAGGCTCCTCAAGTCTCCAATTTTGTTCTTTTAGTCCTGGTTGGTTATTAAAATCTTTGCTGCTTTCTCTGCGTGACTCCAGATGGCCTGCCCTTAACTTCACTGAGACTCTGGTCCCACCCGTGGCCCTGTCGTGGTGCACTGGAGGGACTGAGGGACGGGGCAGGGATGACACTGTGTCATCCAGGCAGTCTTGTGCCAGGACCAGCCATGGCCTCCACAGGCAGGGGTAAGCGGTCAGGGACAAGAGGACACCTGCAGCCACCTGTCACCTGGTGCGAACGCACATGTGGGCGGGTCAAGAAGAACACACAGCACACAGCTTGTGTGTGCTTTCTGCCTTCTCAGCAAAAAATGGCCCAGAAAATCATGAAGATGATACAAGGAGATTATATTGAAAAGCCAGACTTTGCCCTAAAGTCTATAGGTAAGCGACTCCCCCTCACCGCTTCCGCCCTACAATCTGCCTGCCTCAAGTGTCCTCAGAAACTTTTCAATGGGTGGATTTCAGTTCTGGTCTGGTATACTCTCTGCTCCTGGGAAATTCATGCTCAGAGCTACCCCCTTCCATAGCTTTTTTTTTTTTTTTTTTTGGTGCAGTTTTCTGTTTTCTCTGTCAGTCTAAAGACTGACCATATAAAAAATACCCACACAGGCCCAGTTGTGGGTGGGGACCAATGTTGCAGAAAACTGAAGCAGGTGACTGGGATAGGGAGGACCTGGGCAGAGGCAAGTGTGGGAGGATGTTTGAGTTGAGACCTGGCGAGCAGGGAAAAGTATTCCAGGCCCAGGGGAACCCACGTGAACGTGAGGGTGCAGCAGGAGTGTACGTGGGGCACTGGAAGGAGGCGCGGTGGGGCCGGGCAGGCAGCACCAGCTGACCCAGGCGCAGGGGCACAGGGGTCAGAGGGCACCGGCTTAGCTCTCGGGCCTCGCTCAGCCTCTCGGAGCCACGGTGTCCTCTGTGAAACAGGTACAGCAATAGCCATGGGAACGGTACTGAGGCTGGAAGAACTTGGGTGTATTAGCTCACAACCTCACCCTGTGAGCCAGGTGGGTGTTATCGCCACTATGGCTTCTATACTCTATACTCACCCAGGTAACGTCTGGAGTTTAGAGAGGGCCAGTGACTCACCGGAAGCGTCCGCCCGGCATGGAGTCAGTGCCCAGTCTGACGCCCTTGCTCCCACACAGGGGCCTCCATTGACTTTGAGCAAACGTCCAGCACATACAACTACAACAAGGCTCGCTCCTGCTGGAACTGGATCCGGCTGTGGAACTACGCGCAGCCCCCCGACGTGATCCTCGAGGCAGGAGGAATGGCGGGGGGAGTGGCAGGGTCCTGGGGGCAGGACCTGGAAGCAGACACTGGGGGTGCACACAAAGCGGGCGGGGGCCCGGGGCGGGGCTAGGGATAGGAACAAGAGATGGAGACGCGAAGCGGGCAGGAGACAAGAATAGGCATCAGGAACCACTGGGGACTGGGTAGGAGCAGGGTGGGCTCAGGGCAGGGACAGTCTGCTTTGGCACTGGAAAGGGGCCCTTCAAGACTCAAGGGCCAAAGAACCCTCACAGCCCCAAGCAGACCCCTGCCAGCCCTGCACTGGGCTGATGGGAAGGTTCATTCTTACTGCCAGCAATCAGGGGGGGCTTCCTGGAGTTGGTGGCACTGGAGCCAAGCTTTTTAGATGGAAGGATCTGGCTCATGATCCAGGAGGCAATGGAGGTCTAGGGGAGCCAGGGTGGGAGGCGAATTCAGCTTCACCGGCCTGCCCAAAGTAGCCGCCTTGCACCTGCCCCTCCAGCCCAACGTGACACCAGGCAACTGCTGGGCCTTCTCCGGTGACCGAGGCCAGGTGACCATCCGAATGGCCCAGAAGGTCTACCTGTCCAACGTGACGCTGCAGCACATCCCCAAGACCATCTCACTGTCGGGCAACCTGGACACCGCCCCCAAGGACTTCGTCATTTACGTGAGCACCCCCGCAGGGAGCAGCGCTTAACTAACAAGCCTCAGCTGGTGGTCCAGGCACTCTGTCTGCACAACCCAAGCAGGCTAGAGGGGCTGGAGGAGACTTGGTTAAGGCTGAGAATGACCAGGTCCGGGGCTGATCACGGCCTTTGAGGATAGGAGATAAACAGATGCTTTATTTCAACCCAAGCCTTTCAGAGCCAATTCAGTCTTCAAAGACATTGATAAGGAAACTGAGGTCCAGAAAAGGGTCAGGGAAACACCCAAATCCTACAACTCCCTAGCGTAGTTAAGAGGACCCTCAGCCTTTTGATTCCCAATCCAGTGCTTTTTCCTATCCATTCCTCTGTGCTGCAACAGAATGGTGCCCAAAGAGGTAGGGAGCTCCCCATACTAGGAGGTATGCAAGTCTCAGCTGGAGAGGGGCAGTGCCCTTTGAATGCCCTGCCCATACCTGACAGTTTCTCCTTGGTTCTGCTTCCACAGGGCATGGAAGGCTCTCCCAAGGAGGAGGTGTTCCTGGGGGCATTTCAGTTTCAGCCAGAAAACATCATTCAGATGTTCCCGCTCCAGGTACCAGAGAAAGGCTGCCCATGTTGCACACATAGCAAATATGCCCCATGTGCAGGGCTTTCCCCAGGGAACCCCAGTTCTTCCCCCCAACAGCCTCGCAGTGCACACTTGCCACTAACTCCCTTGACAAATGAGGAAACCGAGGCTCAGAGTATGGAGCTACTGCCCAGGACCAAAAGGGGGCCCCGAGGAGACCTATCCAGCTTCTAGCCATGCGTCATCTCCCTGACCTGCCCAAGAGTGCTCCCGCTGCAAGTCCTCCCATGGACAGGAGACCTTGAACAGGGGACCCGCTGGGCCAGGGCTGCTGGCTTCCAACTTAGCATCTCCATACTGGGAGGCCCTATTACCAACACCTGATCTAACCACAGCAGGGAAAACTGAGGCCTGAAGGGGAGGGAGTCAAGGACAGAAGCAGGACATAGGGAAGTGGCTGCCAGAATGGCCCTAAGACTCAGTGAAATGTCTACACTTGGGAATCAGACTGACATGGACCCAAATCCTGATGCTGCAAATCTGCATGATCTTGGACCATTCCCTTCATCTCTGGGCCTCAGTTTCCCTTTGTACAATTCCCTGGAGGGTTAAGAGCATCCAGTGAGATCTCAGAGGCCAAGGCCCCAGCTTTTGCACCGGGCTCATTCCGCTCTCGGGGAGGAAGCCTGCTCACTGAGCAGTAATGCAGGCCAGCTAGCTCCAGGGCCTTGTCTCACGCCCACAGCAGAACTGGGAAGCAGACAGTACCTACCCCCTGCCCATCTTACAAAGGGGGGAACTGAAGACCCAGGAAGGACAGAGACTTGCCCCGGGGTCCCACAGCCATCCGTCCAGTGCCCCAAGGCCGGGATACTTTCCCCATCACAGTCTATCTGTCTTTCTGACCTCAGCACCTTCCATCCCAGACCCTGAGTATCAACTTCCTGTGTGGCTTTGGGACAGTTCATTCCCCTCTCTGAGCCTCGGTTTCTCCACCCGTGAACTAGGAGGGTTCCCTTCTACCCCCCGAACAAACCCATCTGGACAGGCAGAGTGGAGGCCCACAGCCCCACGTCTGTGACTCTTTAGAATCAGCCTGTCCGAGCTTTTGGTGCCGTCAAGGTGAAGATATCGAGCAACTGGGGGAACCCACACTTCACCTGTCTGTACCGAGTGCGCGTGCACGGGTCTGTGACCCCGCCTAGTCAGCTCTAGAGAGGAGCCTGATCAGAGCCCCTACCCGGAGAGAGATTAAAGTTTATTCTTCACAGTGAAGCCCAATCTGAATGTGTTTTGGCTCCAAAGAGTGGGGGAAGGCCAGCATGTGATGTCTAAGGCCACACTTAGCAATTCTGAGTCATGTCCTGAGTGTCCAGGCACCCTCACAACAGCCCCTGGGGCCCCATTTCACAGACGGGGACAGTGAAGGCTCCGAGCAAACACTTGCCAGAGCTCACAGCCCACAAAGGACAGCACCGGGATTCAAACCCAGGCAGTCTCACTCCTGTACATACATCATCTCCCTGGCCTCGAGTCACACTCTGCCCCGGACCCAGGGGTGACTGTGGGCAAGACCCAGCTCTCTCAGGGCCTCACTCTCTCCATCTGTACAGTGGGAACAAGATGATGGCTGTTGTATTAGATGAGGTGGGAGATGAGAAGTCCCACCCTTGGGGCGCCTGGTGGCTCCGTCGCTTAAGCGTCTGACTTTGGCTCAGGTCATGATCTCACGGTTCATGGGTTCGAGCCCTACATCAGACTCTGTGCTGACAGATCGGAGCCTGGAACCTGCTTCGGATTCTGTGTCTGTCTCTCTCTCTGACCCACCCCTACTCACTCTGTCTCTCTCACTCTCAAAAATAAATTATAAAAAAAAAAACATTAAAAAATTTTTAAATAATCACCCAGGTAATTGTCAAGCTGTATCCCCATGCAGCTGATAAAAGGTCCAGTCCTCTGGGAGATGGCAGGGGGTGGGGGGGTGGGGGGGGCAGGAACACTGTCCCCAGAAGGGGACAGGCTGGCCAAACCAGAAAGCACACAGGGACTGGGGTCTGCGAGGGAATTCACACAAGAAGGGGCAGGCGGTGTGAAGGCTGGCAAGGGTCCCGCTGGGCATGAGAAGGATGGATAAATCGGAAATGTGCTTGTCTCCTGGGAGGGCCTGCCCCTGCTCCGTGCCGGGATCTGTCCCTCTGGCCACCCGCCAGGTTCCTCACCAGCACTGGCCCCAGGACCTGCAATCCAATGGTCTCCGTGGTGGGACGGGCTTTCGGGGGCCGCCTCATACTCCTGCCACTCTCGGGTCGCTACCAGCAGTCAGTGGACCAAGCCAAGTTGCCATCCTGGCATTATTTCTGTAGATTTTATGAGAATCATCCTTGTTATTAAAAAGCCACATCAGGGGCGCCAGGGTGGCTCAGTCAGTTTAAGCGTCTGGCTTTGGCTCAGGTCATGATCTCACGGTTCATGGGTTCGGGCCCCGCCTCGGGCTCTGTGCTGACATCTAGCTCAGAGCCTGGAGCCTGCTTCAGATTCTGTGTCTCCCTCTCTCACTGACCCTGTCCTGCTCATGCTGTCTCTCAAAAAATAAATAAAAAACATTAAAAAAATTTTAAAGCCACACCATACCAAGATCTGATGAAAAGCAGAGCCATAGACACCCCACTTCCTCCTCCAAACGCCCCTCTCAGCCTCACTCTGCTGCTCTACATGTTTTCTTCTAGCAATTTGTCTTTTAACTTTGTGTAAAGTGTATTTTGTTCAGCAGAGACTTTTGAAATTTTTCCGTAGTTAACTCATCTTTTCCTTTATAGATTCTAAGTTGTATGCATTGTCAGGAAGGACCTACCCTGTTCCAAGATTGTAGCAATATATTCTACTTTTTCTTCTCCTAGTATTATACATATTACGTTTATAAGAATAGATACGTGATAGATGGATGACAGATATGCCCTTGGGTGCCCACATGCAAGATGCAGATGTATAAAGCTCTTTAATGCATCTGGAATTTATTTTCGTGCATGGCGTGAGGTAGGGGTCTAGTTTAATTTTTGCTAAATTACTACCCAAAGGCCACAGTATGGTACCGTCATTATTGAATAGGCATCTTCCCTCTGCTTGGAGCCAGAGCCAACACACAGCCTCTGGTCTCTTCTTCGCTCCACCGAGCCCCCTGCCTCACCCTGCACCAACACCATACCTTTTGAGTTACCATAGTTTTGGAGCATGTGTTGGCGCTAGCACCTTGCTCTTTATTTCTGCCTCTCAGACTCTTCCTCTGCCAGACAAGCTTTCCAATCAGCTTGTCTGTCAAGTTGCATTTTTTTTAACAGCCGGGCTCGCAGTGGTCCTGTGGGCCCATGAACAGAGAATGTGCCTCTTGCCCATATCAGGTCCTCTCTTACTGGAACATGGAATCTTCTCTCCTGTGTCTTCAGATTTTCCTTCAGCAGCTTTAGTAACATGTCATTGCTTTCTTCATGCGAATGCTGCGCTTTTTTTTGTCAGCTTTAATCCTGGATGTTTTGCCAGGGGTGGGGCGACTGTGGATGGGACCTTTGCCCTCGGTGATGTTTTCCATGGTTAGAGCAGCTGTGGAGGAAGCCCCTGCTGTCTGGCATCATGTGGCGCTCCTCCCCTCCACGGGCCCCACCCTCCAGAGGATTACAGTAGATTCTCCCCAGTGTCCTGGAGGGACCCTCGTGGCACCCCCACAAACATTCCATACAGCACAAGTGTGCTCATACCCACCCGTCCTCTCTCCACCAGCACCCCCTCCTCCCATCCCCCGGCACCCCTGCAGACGAGGAACGGGGCCCAGGAGAGGCAGAACCACTTCCTCAGGCCACACGGTCAGTTATGGCAGAGCTGTGACATCAGCCTGGCCCCCAGGCCCGAGAGCGCCCACTCTCCCTCCCAACCCCTCCCACAGCCATTTCAAATTCCAGCACGTTCAGGTGTACGGACTGGACCGTGGAACCAGGAGTAGAGGGCGGGATTCCAGCGCTTAGTCCCAGCTGGGCTGTGAGAGTTGCCCGGCCACTAGTCCCACCCGGGCCCCTGTGCAGTCACAGCCACGACCCAGAAAGGGCAGCGCCTGAGGCACTTGATCCACGGGAGTCCTGTTATTCAGGAGGGCCCCCCGCTGCTCCAGCCCAGTCCCCTGCCTGCAAGGTCAGGCTCCCTTTGTTCACCACGGTCTCCCCTTCGCCTCTGGCACAGCCCATCCTCCAAGGTCCGTGGGCTCTGGGTTGGGTGCTACAGTCTACAGGGCCCTTAAATGCACAGATAAGGAGACAGGTCCTGAGAGGAACCCAGCCTCATCCAAGACCCACAACAGAAACCTACTCATCCCAGCAGGGGGCAAAGGGCTGTCCCCTCCCTGGAGGGGCTCCTTGCTGTGGCAGCACCCTGCTGGAGAACAAAGGCCACCTCTAGGCCCCGCCCCCCACCCCCGGTCCAGGTCCACAATGCACAAGGCTGGCTGCCTGCCCGCCACTCGGCCCCCCCATGGGACTGGAGCAGAGGAGTGGGCAGCTGGCCAGGGTGGGAGTCCGCTCTCTGCAGAGACCAGGAGAGAACCGGAGGTACAGAGTGCCAAAGCACCCCGCTAAGGCCCCCAGAATGGCGCCTCCGCCTCTGATAAGCCTAGTTCCAGCCGCAGGATTTGAGCTAATTCCACTAATCCCTGGACACCAGGCCAGGTAGGACTGATGGGCGGGGCCTCGGCTTCTCTGAGACTCAGAAACCCCTGGGCCAATGATCACACAAAGCCCTGGTCCCCACCCCTGCCTTGTGCTCCCTCACTGTGTGACCTGGAAGAAGTCACCTTGTTAGCCTCAGTTTCCCCATATGTACCCAGGAGAGGCTAGTCCCAGCCAGAGGTGGCCTGGGGCCCCCAAAATGCTGCTCCTCGTTGACTGTGGCGGTGGGTATAAACCCCTCACATACAAAGTGAAGGAAGCATTACATTATTTCCTCGAGTCAAATCCAGCTCCAAGCCCCCGTGTATTTTTCAGGTCACTGTCCTCTATCAGGGCTCTCGGGATGACTGAGCCCAAAAAAGAGGAGCCAACGCTGCTGGAATGCCACCAGTCAGCCACGTGCCCAAGTGAGGGCCTGGGCTTCCAGAAGGCCCCTCTGGGAAAGGACAGAAGCTCCCAGGTGGTCCCTTCCAATCAGCACAGGTCTGCCAGGTGCCATTCCAGGGCTCGGAGACTCTGGGCTTCGTGAGGCTGGGTGAGCATACAAAGGACACATGACAAGTGCCCTTCGTGGAGGGCGGGCCCTCCTGGGCCCAGAGCTGGGCACCTGATGTGTTACCTCCATGTCCACGTGAGGGAGGTGCCATCGGAGGAATGGACGGGAAAGTGGCCGGCATGTGGCCACACCACTTGTGAGCCGCAGAGCCGGAATTCAAGGCTGGCTGTCTAGCTCTGGAGTCACTGCTGGAGGCTCGTCCAGGAAGGGAGGGCTGGTAGGGCTAGGGGTCCGCGGCTGTGGGTCCACAGAGAGGGTGGGGCAGGGGGTGCTGGGGCCCCTGCAAGTCGGCATGGCTGGTTCTCTCCCGCCGTCCCTGTGAGAAACTGAGGGAACACCCCCACCCCACAAGGCCCTGCTGGGCAAAGTGGGGCCAGAGCAGGAGGCAGAAGTGGAAGCCACCCAAGGAAGGACTTTCTAACAGGCCAACTCTGCAGGGACTGAGCCCCCTGTCCCAGGAAGTGTGCAAGCCCAGGTGGGGTGGGGTTACTCTCGAGCCCAGAACTCTATGGATTCTCAGACCTGATGTTAGAGGTGGCTCCTTCCTCCTCCCTGAGGGGTCCTCAGCCCTGGACTGTCTGTCGAGTGCCACCCATCTGGATGTTGGCATTTCTTATTTGAATCACTGGGGCTGCTTCACCTTTCACATGAGGCCAGAAGAGATTTAGCCACTGGCCCACGGTCACCTAGCCAGTTCGGGGCAGAACCAGGAAGGCATGCAGGAGGCCCTGGGAGCGGGGAGGCAGGGGTAGGGGTCAGCCTGGCCTGGATGCAAATCCCACTCTGGCTTCTGTGCTGGGTGACCTTGGCAACTCCCTTCCCCTCTCTGAGACTCTATTCTTCTATAAAATGGGGGAAAGACCACCCACCTCCCTTGGAGCTCGGGGGGCCTTGCAGTGCACAGGGCGTCAGGACAAGCACCAGGGACATGAATGAGACACCTCCCTTCCCCACACTTCACTCCTGCAAACCAGTCCAGCCCACCTCCATTTCCTGAACACCTCCCCCCTCCCCCCCTCCCAGGGCTCCACCTTCGCTGCTCACACCAGGCTCCTCCCTACTCTTCTCCAGTCTGACCAAAACCCTCTCACCTGGAATAACCTCCAAACTCCTGATCTGCAAGGCCCTGCCTGCCTGGCTGACCTCCCCTCCCCACCCACTTCCCCTCCCACCACCACCCCTGCTCGCTCTGCGTCAGACACCATGCAGCTGCTTGAAACCGGCCTCACTCCCGCAGCAGGGAGGTCTCAGCTGTGCCCCACCTCAATGTCTCTGCCCCTGAACTTCACCCAGCTGGCTCCTTAGTCCCTCAGGTCACCGCTCAGCTGCTCAGAGAGGCCTTCCCTGGTCATGTGTCCGGGTTAACTCTCTGTCATCATTGTCTTGCCCACCCCCAGCTTTCTGGGCAGCTGGGTTATTTGATCATGTTTACTCTTCTCCCTCGCTGGCGGCATGTGGTCCATGTTGGTTTCACCCTGCTGTGTCCCTGGAGCTAGCACAAAGCCTTTACATATGGGTGCTCCAGAAACAAAGCCTGTTGAGTGAACCTCACACAGTAGGGTGCTGACACCCTGAACTGCCCAGCGGAGGGGACAGCACAGGCTCAGACTCTGGGAATCCAGGACCCAACAAGGGCATTTACTTGCAATAGGGCACTGGGGTAGCATGAGGCCTCTTAAGGATGGGCAGGGTTGGCACGGCCTGGCCTCCTGCAGGTCTCAAGGGGACACTCCCTGAGAATCCTTACCAAGTCTAAGGACACTAGCATGCCCTGGAGAGCATGGGGCTCACCACAAACAGGTAGGAGGGAGACAGGCCTGGTAGGTGGGAGGCCTGGGGTCCAGCCATGTGGCCCTCTGGGCCTCAGTCACTGCACCAGCAGAGGGCATGCTGCTTTCTGCCCTCCAGCCTCCACTAGGTGATGAGAGGCAGGAAAGGCCTTTAGAGAGACAGCAGCTGTCACTTGTCATCCAGGAGGACTGAGGTGGGGCAGACCAGGGCCCTAAGACAGCCCCGAGCTCCTACACGCAAATGGGCCAGGAGTCAGGGGGTGCCCATGCCCGGGGGGTCACTTGGGTAATCTTCATGGTGACACCACCAGCTCAATACCCAGGACATGAGCCTGGGTCCCCGGCACCAGGCAGCTGGCAGGACCAGGCTGCTCTGCCCAGCTCTCAGCAGTGATAAGAGATAGGGCCCCCGCGAGAAGCCAAGCCTGTCACCTGCCTTATCTCCCCGCCCCAGGGTGCCGATGCTTCTGCTTTCCTCCACCTGAAAAATGAGGCCACTGAGGCCCACAGAAGGGTAATAAGTAACCTGCCCATGTCACACAGCAACCCAGGATTTGGACCCAGATCGGTCAGGCACCAAAGCCTGTGTTCTTAAGCCACAGAAGGACACAAAGCCCCCCTCCCCCAAAACCCTGTGAGTGGCATCAGGACGGATGTCTATGCCCTGCAGTGGGTAGGGAGGGGTCCCCTGTCTCAGCAGGTTTGGATGAACATGTGGCTTCGCCCAAGTTCCTGGGACTCTGGCCACAAGAGGGAAGGCAGGAAGTAGGTCTGGAAACTGATGTGTCCATGTGACCATGAGTTTGCACTCAGAAGTCATACAATTGCCTTTGAGGACCGGTCCTGCAAAGGAGGGTGGGACAAGGCAGAGAGGCTCCGGAGTGATGCCCCGCTCCTCAGGGCCCTCCTGGCCTCAGTTTTTCTGCGGGATTTCCTGTGATCTACCTAGAGCTCCCTGCACCTGCTCCACACGGCTCTCAGTCACCCCCTCAGTGGGGAAGGGTCCAGCAGAGCCTTTCCTAAGGGCTGCTGAGGCCGGGATGGTGAGGGAAGGGGCAGGAAGACGGGGTGCCCCTGTGCAGCCCTCACCACCTGGAGTCTGAGCAGTGGGACCAGCGGGCCATGGCCACTCCCTGGCTTCCCAAGGGTCATATCTTCATAGCCACCCAGCTCTCCTCCAACGTTCCCTGCCGTAGCACCAGGGCTCCTGGGGAGGGCCCAAAGGGCACGGAGGGCCGTCCACCACCGACCCCAAGCTCCATTAGGACCCAGAGGCTCTGTTGCCAGGCCACATCCCCTTCCTCCAGGGAATTCAACCACCAAACATTTTATATCCTCATTTTATAAAGATGGAAACTGAGGTTCTGGGAGGTTTCATCACTGGCCTCGAGTCATTGCAGGAGTGAGTAGAGAAGCTAAGATTTAAGCCCGAGTTGGGCCGGTGCTGTGGCCCACATTCTGCAGAGCCTCAGCTCAACCGCGAGACACCACCGGTTCCAGGGTCCTTACGGCGCATCCCACCCCTCACTCCCAGCACCTCTAATGCCTTAGGGAGCCGGACAAACCCCACATAACTCCTCAGAGCCTCGGTTTCCTCAGCTAAAAATTAGAGAGCAGAAAAATACCCACGCAGGCGGAGACCATGTAATATGCTCAGTCAGGGACAACAGGTGGGTTTTCCTCCCCTGATGGTGTCCCTTCCTGGCCCCCCCAACACACATGCACTTGAGATGACCTCTCCCACCACTGCCTTACCCTCTAGACTCCCACAAAGCTCTCACCTCTTCCCAACCCCCCGGCAGGGCCCCAGGACCCACTTACCAAGGCAGGGACATCCTGAAGATAACTTTCTTTAAGTGAGTCACGGTCAGGGTCTGTTGGGGACAAGCCAGTGTCACTGCTTGGGACATCACTACATACCCTACAAACATTGAAAGGAAAATAAGGAAATATCAGGAACAATTTTATGCCAATAAGTTCAACAACTTAGATGAAATAGACAAATTTCTTTAACAACATAAATAACCAAAACTAACTAAAGAAGAAATAGAAAATGCGAACGGTCATTTATCAAAGGTTAAATTTCAAGTCCAAATGTTTTCACTGGTGAAATCAAACATTTAAGAAAGATATATCAGTTCTTACAACATCCACTCATGATGAAAAACCCTTAACAAAGTAGGGTTAGAAGGAATATTCCTCAACATAATAAAGGCCTTAAATGAAAACCCACAGCTAACATCACACCCAATGGTAAAAAAGTAAGACCAGAAACAAGACAAGGATGTCCACTCTCACCACTTTTATTCAACACAGTACTAGAAGTTCTAGCCACAGCAATTAGACAAGAAAAAGAAATAAAAAGCATCCAAACTGTTAAGGAAGAAAAAGAAGTAAAATGCACACTACTTGCAGGTGACAAGATACTATATAGAGAAAACCCTAAAGACTCCACCAAAAAACTACTAGAACTGATAAATGAACTCAGTAAAGTCACAGAATTCAAAATCAATGTACAGAAATCTGTGTATTCCTCTACACTAATAATGAAGCGGCAGAAAGTGCAATTAAGAAAACAATCCTATTTATAATTGCACCCAAAACAATACAATATCTAGGAATAAAATTAACCAAACAGGTGAAAACTATAAATCAGTGATGAAAGAAATTCAAGACAATGCAAAGAAATGAAAAGATACTTCATGCTCATGGGTTAGAAAAACAAATATTGTTAAAATGTCTACACTACTCAAAGCAAGCGACAGATTTAATGCACTCCTTATCAAAAGACCAACAGCATCCTTCACAGAGCTAGAACAAATAATCCTAATACTGGCAGGGAACCACGAAAGATCCTGAAGAACCAAAGTAATCTTGAAAAACAACAACAACAAAACTAGAGGTGTGACAATTCCAGCCTTCAAGTTATACTACAAAGCAGTAGTAATCAAAACAATGTGGTACTGGCATAAAAATAGAAACATAGATCAATGGAACAGAATAGAAAACCCAGAAATAAAGTCACAATTATATGGTCAATTAATCTTTAAGGCAAGAATATGCAAAGGGGAAAAGAATTTCTTCAACAAATGGTGTTGGGAAAACTGGACAGCTACATGAAGAAGAAGAAGAAGAAGAAGAAGAAGAAGAAGAAGAAGAAGAAGAAGAAGAAGAAGAAGAAGAAGGAGGAGGAGGAGGAGGAGGAGGAGGAGGAGGAGGAGGAGGAGGAGGAGGAGGAGGAGGAGGAGGAGGAGGAGGAGAAGGAGAAGGAGAAGGAGAAGGAGAAAAAGAAGAAGGAGAGAAAGAAAGAAAGAAAGAAAGAAAGAAAGAAAGAAAGAAAGAAAGAAAGAAAGAAAGAAAGAAAGAAAGAAAAGAAAGAAAAGAAAAAAGAAAAGAAAAGAAAACTGGACCACTTTCTCTCACCATACACAAAAATAAACTCAAAATGGTTTGAAGACCTACATGTGAGACCTGAAACCATGAAAATCCTAGAAGAGCGCACAGGCAGTAATTTCTCTGACAGCGGCCACAGCAACATCTTTCTAGATATGTCTCCTGAGGCAAGGGAAACAAAAACAAAAATAAACCATTAGGACTACATCAAAATAAAAAGCTTCTGCATGGCAAAGGAAACAATCAACAAAACTAAAAGACAAATGGGAGAGGTTTGCAAACGACATATCCAGGAAAGGGTTAGTATCAAAAATATATAAAGTACTTATACAACTCAACACCCAAAAAACAAATAATGCGATTTAAAAATGGGCAGAACGCTTGAACATACAATTCTCCATAGAAGACAGATAGATGGCCAACAGATACATGAAAAAAATGCTCAACATCACTTACCATCAGGGGGAGCGAATCAAAACGACAAGGAGGTATCGCCTCACACCTGTCAGAATGGCTAAAATAAAAAAACACAAGAAACAACAAGAGTCGGCGAGGATGTGGAGAAAAAGGAACCCTTGTGCACTGTTGTTTGCAATGCAAACTGGAGTAGCCACTGTGGAAAACAGGATGCAGGTCCCTCAAAAAGTTAGCAATAGAACTACTCTATGACCAGTAATTACCCTGCTGGGTATTTACTGCCAGAATAAAATAAAAACACTAAATCAAAGGGACACATGCACCCTGTGTTTGTTGCAGCATTATTTACAATAGCCAAATTATAGAAGCAACCTACATGTCCGTCTATAATAGATGAGTGAATAAAGAAGATGTGGTATGGGGTGGCTCAGTCAGTTAAGAATCCAGCTCTTGGTTTTGGCTCAAGTCATGATCTCGCAGTTTGTGGGTTTGAGCCCCACATCAGGATCTGCACTGATAGTGCCAAACCTGCTTGGGATTCTCTCTCACCCTCTCTCTGCCCTTCCTCTGCTCTCTGTTCTTCTCTCTCTCAAAATAAATAAATCTAAGGGGCACCTGGGTGGCTCACTCAGTTGGGTATCTGACTTCGGCTTAGGTCATGGTCTCATTGTTCATGAGTTCTAGCCCTACATCAGGCTCCGTGCTGACAGCTCAGAGCCTGAAGCCTGCTTCAGATTCTGTATCTCCCTCTGTCTGCCCTCCCCCACTTGTGCTCTGTGTCGCTGTCAAAAATAAATAAACATTTAAAAAATTAAAATAAATAAATATTTTAAAAAGTTAAAAAGTTGTGGCTGGGTGGCTCAGTCGGTTAAGCATCCCACTTTGGCTCAGGTCATGATCTTGCAGTTTGCAAGTCTGAGCCCTGGGTCGAGTCTGTGCTGACAGCCCAAAGCCTGGAACCTGCTTCAGGTCCTCTCTGCCCCTTCCCTACTTGCTCTTTCTCGCTCTTGCTCTCTCTCTCTCAAAAATAGATAAATGTTAAAAAAGAAGAAAAAAGGAAGATGTGGTATTGGGGACACAGGCTAGCTCAGTCAGAAGAGCATGTGACTCTTGATCTCAGGGTAATGAGTTCAAGCCCCACATTGGGTGTAGAGATCATTAAAAATAAGTAAACTTTTTAAAAAGAGAAGATGTGGTTATCTGTATACAATGGAATATTATTCATCCACAGAAAAGAAGGAAATCTCAGCATTTGTAATAACATGGATGGAGCTAGAGGACATAATGCTAAGTGAAATAAGTCAGTCAGAGAAAGACAAATACCATTCGATTTCACTCATATGTGGAATTTAAGAAACAAAACAAAGGAACAAAGGGGAAAAAAGGAGAGACAAACCAAGAAACAGACTCACAACTATAGAGAACCAACTGGTGGTTACCAGAGGTGGGGGGGAGGGGTGAAACAGGGTGAAGGGGCCTGAGAGTACACTTACCAGGCTGAGCACTGCGTAATGTGTGGAATTGTTGAATCTCTATATTATGCACCTGAAACTAATAGAATGCTGCAGTTCATTCTTCTGGAATTAAAATAAAAGCCTTAATTAAAAAAAAAGAAATATCAATTCTATGCAAATCTTTTAAATGAGAAAACTAAAAACAAAATATTTTTTTTCTAACTGTACATCAACTGTTATTTAACCTCACATCCACCAAAAATCATCTCACGTACCATGTCTGGTTCAAGGTCCTCACTCTGAGGAACACGAATTAATTCAAGCCTCACGTGGCACACCGAGGCTAAGAGAGGCCCAGAGCTTGCCCGAGGACGCCCAGGATGTCTGGCAGAAATGGACATGAAGCCAGACCTCCTTGGGCCTTTTCTTCCTGTGATTCTATCACTGGGATAAAGTTTCAAGAAGTCTGGAAATGGAATAGCCAGGCCCCAAGAGTCGAGCCCGATCTGGGCCTTGACACCAACAGGTTACACCAGAGGCAAGGACCCAGGCCTCTGTACCCCATGCCTGTGAAAGCAGAGAAGCTGCACCCCACGTTGGATGTGTGAGCATTCCAGTCTGCGAGTGGAAATCCATGCAGGGAGCCAGAGTGTCACTGGACAAGTCAAACTCCTCCCTGGGCCTTTGTTTCCTAATCTGTAAAATGGAGCAGTCATTTTGCCTGGCAAGGGGTGTTCGGAGGCTCAGACAAGACTGCAGCCATTAGGCCGCACAAGAGGAGCGTTGGCAGGCACCATCCAGTGGCGGTGGCGCCCATGTGAATTCCCACGTCATTTTCCTGCCCTCGGGGGCCCAGCTCTGGCAGTGCCACCTCTCTGTTTATTCTATCTTGATGGAATCCTTTCCAGAAAGGACGTGGCTCCTCCGGCCACACAGAGGAGCTGTTAACCCCTCCCCCACGAACCACACGCCAAGATTCCTTCAGTGTGTAGGTGCCCCGCAGTCGTCCTGCCCCTCTCCCCAAGCCTCCAGCCTGTGCCCGTAATAACAGCACGGTCATAGTAACAGCTCACGATGACGGGGCATTAAGTACCTTCAGAGAATCAAGATAATGTGCTGATCACAAAGAAGAAAAAAGGAAAAAACAAACAAAACAAAACAAAACAGGCTCTGCTGCCAGGCTTTCCCCCTGGTTCGAATCCCAGCCCCACCACTAACCAGCAGGACACCTCTCCGGGCCTCTCTGGGCCTCAGTTTTCTTATGTAGCAGATTGGGATAATATCAGTATCCACTTGTTTGAATGTTGGATTAAAAGTAAAGACTTTAGGGCACCTGGTGGCTCAGTGAATTAAGTATCCAACTTTGGCTCAGGACATGATCTCGCAGTTTTTGGGTTCGAGCCCCGTGTTGGGCTCTGTGCTGACGGCTCAGAGCCTGGAGCCTGCTTCAGATTCTGGGTTTCCCTCTCTCTCTTCCTTGCCCCTGCTCATGCTCTGTCTCTCTCTCTCTCTCAAAAATAAACATTAAAAAAAATTTTTTTAAGTAAAGATGTTCAAACATATGAAGTCTTTTGTGCCTGGCACAAAGTATGTACACAATAAATGCCAGTGATTATTATTACCACAGAGGCAGGATAGAGGGCCGGTTAGGAGTATGGCTACTTCCTAGCTTTGTGACCTTAGCCAGTTACGGAACTTCTCTGAGTCCTATCGTCATAACGGTTAAATGTGATCACACCTGGTACAAAATAACTACTCAATAAAAAGCGTTACTCTTGCCAGGCAGGGGGTGTTGGACAGTGGGGATAACTGAGTTGAATCCCAAGTGCCAGCTGGCATCACCTGGGAAAAGATTCTGAAGTCCATGCGGGCTCAGCAAGGAAGAGCATGATCCAGGAGTGTTGTCTCCCAAGGGCAAGCGGGGGACGAAGCGGGTACAACCCACGCCACCTATTCCTGCCCACCCTTCACCCTGGAACAAATAAAATTTAAAGGGCCCAGGGGACTTTACTATTCCTTAATTCTGCATGTTAAGAAGCAGCGACTGAGAGAGGGTTGGGAGAAGACGACTTTTCTGTCCAGTTCTGCTGGCCCTGTGACGGAGTGGGGAAAGGTGACCACTGAGGCTGGACAGGCCAGATGGGTTGGGGGCTCCCTCCTCAACTCCTCAAAGCAGAAGCCAGTCCAGGGGACTCAGAGCCCCTCCGCTGAGGGGAATGAGCAATGGGACAGTCTCCACCTACCACGACTTCCCCTCAGCCCACTCCACACATGCCCCACCCCCACCCCCAAGGAACGTGCCCCAGCCTAGACGTCAGGAGGACAGACAAAAGGCTCTCTCAGAGAAAGCCAGTGACTTGCTCGCCCATCGCCCATTCAGCTGGAAAGTGTGCATAGCATTTCAGGGCTCAAGACACTCCCTCTCCTGACCTTTGACCTTGCCTGCCACAGAAGGTGGAGGTCTTCTGTCACAAGGAATCTTTCCACCACCTTTCTGTTTCCGGTATCCAAGGGATGCTCCACCCAAAAGCAGCACTCCCAAATCCTGAGCATCTTGGCCCAGAAGTGGCAGAAACACCTAAACTCCCTGGTTGGAAACCTAGCTCTGACATTTCCAGCTTGGGTAGCCCTGGGCAACTCATCAGCCTGTGTGAGCCTCCGTTTTTTCATCTGTAAAATGGGGATAGATGGTCTACGACATAGGAACTTTGTGAGAAACTGTGTGTCAAACATCTGGAAAATTGGAAAGTTTCTTCACCCCACCCCGCCATCGCATCCCTTCAACAGGCTCCAAGGAGAACTACGGGTTCCCCACCACCCTCACTCCCCGCCACTACCCAACCCCTCTCCAAGGGAAGGAATCCCCTCTTCTGGACCTCTGAAGTGGCCGGGGTGTGACTGCGTCTTCCTCCACCAGGGGGCGCTCCCTCCCCAGCAGGCGTGTCCTCACAGCCTTGTTCTTGTCAAAGTACCAGCTTCCAAAAGGGAAAAAAACCATTGAATTATGAGACACATCCCAGTTTCTGAAAGCTTTTTGAAACTGTTTTTAAATACAATTTTAAAATTATGTCTGAGAATTAAGGAAATATGATAGTTTTTAAAAGCTCTTGAAGTAAAAAAGGGGTGGGGAGGTAAGGGTTTTGAAGGAAAAGCAGCCCGAGCAGCCCAGAGCTCCTGTCCTGCACAGCTCACAGGCTCCCACAGCCAGCTCCCGGCCATGAGACTCTGCCCCCCTCGGGTCCAGGCCACCCTGCCTCCCCGGTCTCCCAGAACCACTCCTGCCCTGCAGTCCATCCCCAGTAGGCAGCCAGAGGGAGCTTTTCAAAACACCGGTGAGACCATGTTGCACCTTCTATTAAAATGCCCTTAGGATTCCCAAGAGAAAACAGCCCTGTGTCATGGCCCCTCAGGGCCTCTCCCCACAGCCCCTGCTTCCTCCTGTTCACTCTACTGAGCCACACTGGCCTCCAAAAATGTCAGTGTATTCCCACGTGGGGGCTTCTTCCCTGGCTGTTCTCTCTGCCGGGAGACCCCCTCCATCCCCCACTGGCACTGGTCTGGAAATAGGTCACAAAGCTCAGACCCCACTGCTCAACATGAATGGCCCGGTGACCCTGGGCAAGGCACCTACCCTCTCTGGGCCCCAGGCTGCCCCATATGATGGACACATGACGGACAGACGTGTCCAGGGTGTGGGCGACCCGCCCTTCTGGATCTGCACCTCGCTCTCCCAGCCCGTGACACAGGCAGTGCCGTGCTCATGATGAACTTGGCACACTGAACACCCAGCCTCAGTCAGGCCTTCAGAACAATGAGACCCCCAGCCCGGCTCCAGGACTCCCCTAATTGCCCCACTCCCAGGCCTTTGCCCCGGCAATATCCCTTGACTGACACCACCACCAGCCAACCAAAGACGTACCCACCCGCCCCGACCCCGGTCAAGATCCACTCAGCCTAGAATCCAGAGAGAAGCCCCGATACCAGAACCAGGCAGGACCTCAAGGCCCCAGCTCCTCTGCCCCTTCCCAGCGGCCACTTGAGGCTCACAGACAGGGTCTGCCATCCCCCACTGGGGACGGACACCCTATAGTCCATCCAGAGCTAGCAAATAGAGGCCACCCAGGAGGAGAGAAAACCAGGGTGAAATCAACCTCAGAGGACCTCCTGGTAGGAGACTTAGAGCTGATAGTGATGGTTATGTCCTGGACAAGTAGTTCTCCAGTGCCTGCTATGTGCCAAGTCCTGTGCCAAGTCCTGTGCCAGGCATGGGAACAAAAGAGACGGGGTCCTACCCTGGAGGAGGGGGTACCATGGTAAATAGATGCACAAAGAAATACTGTGGTGAGAATAAAGCAGGGCAGGGGTAAAGAGTGCAGGGGTATCAGGCCCTCAAGAGATATTTGAGGGGGGCATGACGGAGAGGTCATTTGACCCACCGGAAGCCCCTCTCCGGCAGAGCCGACAGCAAACACAGAGGTCCTGGCTGGCTCTGGGGTAAAGGCCCCCTCCTCCAGGGAGCCACTTCAGATTGCTACTCCCGGTCCCCATGGCATCTGCACACTGTCCCATGAGCTCCACCTGCCTCTCCCTGGATGCCTAATCCTGTGCTCAGTAAGAGAATCTATCAGATAAACCAGTGAGAAGATGCCTCCACACTACAGAGGAGTGGTCTGTGTCCCCAGTAGGCAGAGGCTGGGCGTTCTTCCTTCTGCTGGCCCCAGTGTCCAGGGCAGTGCCTGGCATACCGCAGGTGCTCAATAAGTGTTGAACAAGTGTGAAATAGGGAAGCGATGCCAGAAAACAAGGTCAAGGATGGCTTTTCTCCGAGGACAAGGCTGTCTCCACACCCCTCAATGCCCTCGTGCGCCATCTCCTGGTGGAAGGACACCCACCGTCAGGCCAGCCGGGCCCAGGAAAATGCTTCTGTTCCACAGGAGACAAATGTCTGTTCCTTTGTCGGATTGTTTGTGGTACATTGTTAGCAAACAGGAGGCACGTGCCTTCCTGCCTCTTCCAAGAGCAGTGCGGTGGGGGCCCCTGAACCTGACGAAGGTGTCCCAGGGCGGGGGCGAACACAGCCATCACTGGTGAGGGTCGCGAGGAATTACGGCAGCAACCTCATTTGCTCATGCCCATGTGAGGAAGGCTGCATTCAAAGCCGGGATGCCGAGGGCACGGGCTGTGCGGTGTGAGCGTATGGGGAGGGAGGGAGCGCGAGGGAATCGAGGGTGGGAGCACACACGTGTGCGTAAAGAAAAACATCTAGAGGAAACTGCGCCAAACGGATCTCTGGGAAATAGAATCCAGATGGTTTTGATGGGCTCTTACGCTTTTTGGTATTTTCTCAATTTTTCTACACTCAACCGGTGCTACTTTTAGAATCAGAGGCGAGCTAAATATAAGTGGTTTTTTCAGGCCATTGATGCAGAAGGCAGAGAACAGGCGGAGAGGAGACTGGTGTCGCTGTGTAGACACGTGGGCCTGGGGAGCTGAAGAGGGTGCCCGGGAAGCACCGCTGACCACGAGACGGGACACTGGGCTGCCGGCCCGGCTTCCTCACTCACCAGCTCACGTGACACTGGCCTCCAGTTGTCCATCTGGGTTCGCAGCTCCTCCCGACCCGGATGCACCAGAATTATCTGTGCCGTATCCCATGTAGGGTGTGGGCCCAGAAGGCCTGGGTGTGAGCAGTGGGAGACACAAAGGGTCGCCCATATCACCACGGGTAGAACTCAGCCCTGCCGGGCCTTCTGGGCCTGGGGTTTGGCATCTTGAGTGCCTGATGGTTGCAGGGGCAGCCAGCGAGCCCCCACAGCCAGAGACCAATCCCCACGGCCAGCAGCAGCGAGGCTAGGAGTGGAGACTCACACTGTTATTTCCCTAAGTGCCTGCACTGTGCTTAGACTGAAACACGTGGGCAAAGGCAGTAACGTGCTGCTGTAAGGGGCTGGGTCCTGTCGAGAGGAGAATTCACCGAGCCCCAGAGTCATGCGGAAGCTTCCGTGACCCCTAGTGTCCAGCCAGATGGCCCCTAAGTCAGGACCTCAGGTCCCAGAGGGGACCCTGAATCTCCCTCCAGGTGACAGCTGGGCACAGGCGTTTAAGAAAATTCCATGAGGCCTGGTAACTGCCACATCCCGTCCCTACCTCTGTCTACATACCCCCCCCCCCATGTCCTTCCCTCTACTTCTGGGCAGAGGCCTCGGCCCCACTCTTACCACCGCCCGGAGTTCTCCACCCAAGATGCTGCCCAGAGCAGCACACGGCAGAAGCACCAAGGGGCACCTGGGTCCAAAGCGCCCGTTGCAGAGCCAGGCCAGGGTGCCCTCTGCCAAGCCTGGGCGGCAGGACAGTCGGTAAGTGCAGGGTCCCCGTGGCAGAGTGCCCGATGGTGGAGGAGCGTGGGCACACAGCAGGGTAGGGGACAGACCACCTCCAGACGCTGCTGGGCCTCACTCCAGCCATAAGGCTGAACCAGCTCTTGGGAGCAAACAGCTCACCCCAGCGGCGTGACCCACTGGCCACAGCACCAGGGAGCCTAAGGGGGTAAAGGGCCACAGGCCCGTAGGACTCTGATATCTGCCAATATTTATTTTCTTCTCCAGGCCTCTAGTGAAGAAGGAGGTCAATAGAAGGAGGTCTATATCCTCTGGGTCTGGCAGGGGTGAGCCAGGGACAGACGGGACCCCCGTGGGCCTGGTGACCATGCTGGAGGCCTGGAGAGATTGTGGGCCACCCCAGAACCTGATGCAGGAGCTCTTCACAGATGACAGAAGGGTGGTCTTCAGGGGTCTTGAGAGCTGCCTGATGGACAAGGAAACGGGCATGGGGGTCCCCAACCTCTGTGCGATGGACCTGGGTGCCTGGCACAAGACCAAGAGGGGGGACTGGAGGTGCAGGGAGGTAGGCAAGGCAGACTCCAGGAAGCCGGAGCCTGAAGCTGTCCAGGAGACGGAGTCACTGGGAGAGGGGGAGGCCGTGCGCGAGCTGGTCATGGCATTGGGCACAGTCTCCCTGTCAGCATCTGGGTCCTTCCGGCAGTTGTGGGTCACCGGGCAGGTGCGCTGGCCATGCTGCTCCAGGACACTGTGCAACACGAGGTCAGGCGTGTGGGTGGGCAGCAGGTTGTTGAAGTGCAGGCTTTGGTAGATCTGAGGTGAGATCTGTGGGGAGCAGACCAGGGAAGTCTGCGGGCTTCACTCAGGACCAGGCGCAGGTGCAGAGAGGATGGGCCCTGGGCTTGTCCCGTGCAAAAGACGTCTCCAGAGTACCGTGGTTGTCACTGAGGTCCACAGCCCACCGGAACTGCACGCACACTGTGCGCCAGGCCCGGCAGCCAGCCCTTCTCCTGGGGCCGGCAGCAACACGTCGGGGTCAGCTCTGGACTGGCCCCATGTTAGGAGGAGGCCCCAAGCTGGACCTGCGTGGGGCTCAGGTGTGAGGAGCCTCCAGACGAGGTCCCTCCTCTCCTGTCCGCAGCCCCCATGCTGTGCTTCAAGGCCCACCTCTCGAAGGCAGGCACACAGGCCCCCTTCACACTGACCTCTCCCAGCTCGGGACAGAGGGGCACCGAGCAAAGCTAGAGAGGGAGGAAGCTCTCGTAAATGCCCTGATGGCAGGTGCCTCTGGAAGAGGCTGGAGTCTGAGGCTTGTTTGAATGGGGCTCAAAGCTGTTTTGCAAAGCCCCCGCTCCCTCTTTCCTTCCCCAAGCAGAACCCCCTTCCATGCCCTCCATCCCTCATGTGGCACTGGCAGCCCAGTGTGGACACGAACCAACCAAACGAACAGCCAGAGACTCTGGGAAGTTCTTTCAAGGCTTTCAAAAGTCCCAGGTCTACAGAGAACCTCCCCCCACAGACCAGTGAGATGTGTCCTCAAAGACAAAACCCGTGTCCATGGCCTCTACCGGGGCCTTGGCCAACACACCAACCTGAGCAGCTTCATGCCAGAATTCTGTTAAAGGGCTAATGCTCCCCTTGCCCCCATTGGACGGCCCTGTGGGTTTAAGTGGTTGTCAGTAGAGATGGGATGCCAGGCTCCAGCACCACAGGGAGCAAGCCCCACCCTGCCTCACCGGGTACTTCATCCAGCCGTACTGCATGTTGGCGGACAGGAGGCCGGGACTCCGTGACTGGTCCTTGGGCTTGTATGGCGCTCCCACAATTTTGCTCTCCTGCAGGCGTCAGGGGCAAGAGTGAGGTCTCGGGGCTGACAGCTAAGGGTCCCTCTCTGTCCCTGGGTCCCCCACCCAGCCTCACCTGCTTGCCCTTGGACTCCCACTTGCACCAGCGGCTCTCAAAGTCTTCCCGGGAGCGCTCTCCAGCCCACAGGGACGTCTGGGTTATCTTCTGCAGGTTAGCCCGAGCCGCAGCCTCTGTGGCCGCCTTCCCGTTCACGAGAGCCATGAGTGCCGCCTGCTCCCGCCGCTGGTACTCCAGGGCCTCCGCAAGAGCCCGCTCCTCCCTGATGGAAGGCGCTGTCCTTCAGAAGATGCCCTCACACCACAAGGCGGGGCAGCCTTCCCAGGGACCACAGAGGGCTTCTCCCTCCTGGGTTCAGCCCTTTTCTACCTTCTTATCCGTCTCCTGAGCCCACGCTGCCCAGGACCCCACACTAAACAGGTGTCCAATTAACATTAGCAAAGACTAAGCTGACCCCCAACAAGTCCTGAGATCTTTCTTACCACCCTGAGCTCTTCCCCATGGAGGCCTTATACCCCATTTGATCTCACCCGGACCTCCCCATGCGGCCTCTCCCTCGGAGGGAAACCCTGCCTCTGCCTTGTTTGATGGCCCCACACAGGACTGTAAAGATGTACGCCTTGACAAGAGACTAGGAGCCACAAGGGCTCTATGGGGGCCTGGAAGACTCCTACCTACACATCAAAACCCAACTCCAGAATCTCTTCTCTTAGGAAGCTTTTCTTCCACTTGACCCACCCGGTGAGGTGATTGTCCTCTGAGCCATTCCTGTTCTTATCGGATAAAACAACCATGAGGCTGCGTGTCCATCTCCCCAAGTGGACCGTGAGGCCTCTGAGGCAGGGCTCATGTCTGGATTGTTTTGGATCTCTTAAGACCTAGCACAGAGTCTGGCAGGCAGCAGCACCTCACTAAATACTTTTTGGAATGATGCCAAATTATCTGAGCCTTGGTCAGAAGTATGAGGGGAACAAGGGTGGAGAAGGAGCCTGTGGAGGAAAGAAGCAGCAAGCAGCCGGACTTGCCCGTGGATCAGGGAAATAACACAAGTGTCTGTTCAGGACCAGAGCCCTGGGCACTCTCCTACCAGGCAGAGAAAGGGCCTCGGCAGGAAAGCCAGCCCTTGGCAGATCTGAACGTGGGCAGAGGCCCACCTAAGGGCTTGCATTTTCATATTTTCTGCTGGTTTGTACCACTCAAACCTCCGGCTGACCTGGGCTCCTGGGCCGTACCTGCCTCCTGTAGTCAAGTTGCCTGCAGGCCCCAGGCCTTTGGCCTTCACCGAATATGCCCAGTGCCACCCCACCCAGCTGAGGCTGCCTGCGCCCTGGCCCAGCGAATACCAGTGGGCTGTGATAACTCACTGCGGCTCTGAATGGAAGGCCTTCTGGGCAGCAACTCTAGAGTCATCCTCCTCCTTTGAGTCTTTTCTCAGCTCAGAATCACTAACCATCCAAATATCCTGCAACCTTTTCCCGACACTCAGGCCAAACAGCCCTGTGATTTAAGCAGACCCAACTCAGTCACAAGAACTGGCCTACCTCCCTTTCTCTGCACCTTCTGCCCCTCGCCCTCCACCCTCAAGACTCAGCTAGCACCCCCTTACCCTTGGCCTGGACCTCATGATGCTTACCACATGCCAGGCATTAAGCTGGCTACTTAACAAGTACCTGGAGGGACTAGCCATAGTCCTATAGCACACTTGGAGCTGAGGCCAAAGCATCCTGGCCCCCCTCCTGCCCCACGTGAGATGGAAAGACCGCCATGGCAATGACTGATGATCCTCAGTTGGGCTAAAGTAGCTCATATGTAAAGTATCAATGACACAAAGTGATCAGATACCCATCAGATGTGAGACTGGGGTGGCACTAGAAAGGAACAAAGCTGGAGGAGAAGGCAGGTAGTAAGCATAGAGAAGCATGAGTCCTGCTTCGGGCCAGAGCATAGTGAGTAGTAGGCCACTGTCCTGCTGCACAATTTTTAAAAACTAAAAAATACAGTTAAAAATCATATTTTTAAACGTCCTGGGGAGTTGTAGAAGCATAAAAAAGCATAGATGAACTAGGGGTGCCTGGGTGGCTCAGTCAGTTGAGCATCTGACCTTGATTTGGGCTCAGGTCATGATCTCACAGTCGTGAGATTGAGCCCCATGTCAGGCTCTGCACTAGGTGTGGGGTGGGGTGCCTGAGTGGCTCAGTCGGTTAAGCATCTGACTTCACCTCTGGCCATGATCCCACATTTCATGAATTCAAGCCCTGCTTCGGGCTCTCTGCTGTCATCACAGAGCCCACTTCAGATCCTCTGTCTGCTTCTGCTTGTTCACTCACTCTCTCAAAATAAGTATTTAAAAATTTTTAATAAAAAATAAAAAGAGGAAATTACAGAAAGGAAAGGGTCCTTCCAAGAAGAACTGGAGTTGAGACCTGGCTCCTTCTCTGGGAGCATTTTCTGAGTCTGGGTACAGGCTGTGTGAGCACCAGGCTCTGCTTTGGCAGAAGGAAACTACTAGAAGGAAAAGAAACCATCAGAGCTTCTGCCAGCCATTCTGACTGGCAGGATGGATCAGGTCTAGTAGAGTCACAAATGCATAGCTGTGTTTTCCACAGGACATTTGCTGGGCACTGGGGAGCTGAGGGCCTGGAATTTGTGTTAGACAGATAGAATGAGGTTGTTGGGAGACAAAGTCCCACTAGAGGAAAAAACCTTTGACAGACACAACAGACTTCACCCTTAAGACAGACTTTACAAGGAAGATGGAAGCAAACTGAGTCCTCCTAACACTGCAGCCCAGACCCAGCCCAGCGCTGTTCCTGACTGCAGTGAGATGAGCAGCCCTATACCGAGGATGGAGCACATGTACTGGAGGAAAATCCCATCAATTCCAGTATCTGTGGTTCTTTTATACAAAGTCAGGAAAAGTCTTGGCTTTGGCTTTGGCTTTGGTGTGTGTGTGGGGGCGGTGGGGGGGTTGTTTTTGTTTAGAGAGGTTTTGGAGAAGTGGATTTTTTATGCATATAACATATAAAAAGACAGGAAAGTATAACCAATAATAAAAAGAAGAAATAGGCATTAGACTCAGACTCACAGATAACTCTGACACTGGAGTTGGCAGATAAAACTTTAACTATTGTAAATGGTTATATAAAATAAAGGAAAATACGAACAAAATGAAGAAAAGGAAGAATTTCAGCAATGAATTGGATTCTACTGGAGAGAACCAAGTGAGTATTTGAGAACTAAAAAAAAATATGAAATTAAGAATTAACTGAATAGATTTAATAGCAAGCTGCATACAGAAAACAGGTCTAATGAACTGGAAAGCAGGTCAGCAGAAAATATCCAAACTAGAATTCAGAGATCAAAAAACAAACAAAAACAAACAAACAAACAAACAAAAAACACAGAAAGAACAGAAAAGAGTGTAAGAGACATATGGGACAGAGTCAAATGTTCTAACATACATGTAATTGAAACTCCATGATGGGAGGAGAGAGAGATGGGCAAAGGCAGTATTGAAGAGGCAATATTTGACAACTTATCAAAACTGATGAAAAATATCAACCCACAGATTAAAAAAGATCAGTGAACTCCAATCAGAATGAATACAAATAAAAGCACACTCAGACACATCATAGTCAAACTGCTGAAAACCAAAACAGTCAGAGAGAAAAGAAAAATTACTTTCAACATATCAACTTACAGCTGACTTTTTGAGAGAAAATATGGAAGCCAAAGACGATGGAAAAGTCTTTCAATACTGAAAACAAGTTAACTTCTAGCTGAGAATTCTATGTCCAGTAAAATAGTCTTAACATTTTAAGACAAAATAAATATGTTTTAAGATACAGAACCCTTGATGAATAACTACAGATAGACTCTATAAGAAATAATAAAGGAAATTCTTCAGACTGAAGGATAATGATAGCAGACAGAACCCCAGTACTTCACAAAGGAATAAAGAGCATCAGAAATGGCAAATATGGGTAAATATAAAAAGAAATAGGCTGCTTACAATAACTTAATAACAATGCCTTGTGGGAAAACATAACATATTTAGAAATAAAATCTACGCTAGCAATAACATAAACAGTGGGAAGAAGAAAGTAAGATTCTTACACAAGAAGTGGTATCAGGTCAAGAGTGCATATTATAATCTCTAAAGAACACTAAAGAATAATACAAAAACATACAATTAAAAAGTTAATAAAGGAATAAAACAGTTAATTATTTTTAAGTTTATTTATTTGAGAGAGGAAAGCACAAGGGGGGCTGGAGAGAGGGAGAGAGACAGACAGACAGAATCCCAAGCAGATTCTGGGCTCTGAGCTGTCAACACAGAGCCCAATGCAGGGCTCAAACTCGCGAGCCACAAGATCATGACCTGAGCTGAAGTCAGATGCTCAACCAACTGAGCCACCCAGGCTCCCCAATACTTGTTTTTAAAAACTTGATTAATGCAAAAGAAGGAAGAAGAGGAAGAATAAAAGACGAAAGAATAGAAACTAGTATTAAGATAATAGGCTTAAACCATATAAGTAATCTCATTAATATTGGAATGGACCAAATATCCAATTTAAAGGCAAAGATTGTCAGACAGGATGGAAAAAATAAGACTAAATAAAATGCTATTTAAAAGAGGCACATATAGGGGCACGTGGGTGGCTCAGTCGGTTAAGCGTCTGACTTTAGCTCAGGTCATGATCTCGCAGTTCAAGGCCATGATCTCGTGGTTCAAGGTTTCGAGCCCCACATCGGGCTCTGTGCTGACAGTGTAATACCCAAGATTTCTTTATTGTCCCCAAAAACCAGAAACCGCCAGGGAGACCGAGTCCCGCATGCAAAAGCAAAGGGCTTTATTATGGGTTTAGGCTTGCCGGGGCCTAAACTCAGGCTCGCCGGGGCCTAAACTCAGGCTCACAGACTTTCCTGGCGTGGTGGATCCATGCTGAGAGCCCCGAACAAAGGTGGGGCAGGGCTTTTATGGGTTTGGGAAGGGGGAGTTACAGGAAATTGTGACATATTGACAGCAGGTTTATCTAATTACAACATTTAGAGTGTTAACCAATCAGAGTAGACCCAGGACCCAGGACCCTCACACAGGGTGTAACTAGCCTTAGGCCTGCCCTTAGGAATGTTAAGGGTATTACAAGGGTGGTCCCTCTTGCCTTGGGCAATGTGTGCCCTTCTATTGTCTCAAACCTGAGTCCTCACAACAGCTCAGAGCCTGGAGCCTGTTTCAGATTCTGTGTTTCCCTCTCTCTGCCTCTCCCCTGCTGGTGCTCTGTCTCTCTCTGTCTCAAAAATAAACTATTAAAATTTTTTAAAATAAAAAAGAGGCACATATAAGGGCAGAGATAGGTTGAAAAATCATGTTGGCAAAGGTAATGAACTTCCTGCTGTCAGATGAATAAGTTCTGGGGATCTAATGTATAGCATGGCAACTACAGTTAACAATACCATATCGTACTCGAAATTTGTTGAGAGTAGATTTTAAGAATTCTCACCACTCACACACAAATACTATGTGAGGTGATCAATGTATCAGTTACCTTGATTATAGTGATAATTTCACAGTGTATGCATATTATCAAATCATCATGTTAGACACATACAATAATGTTGGGAGCTATTTGAACTCACTGGTAGAATGAAAATTCCTGGTGAGGGTATGGCAAGTTTGCACGGTCTCTTGTCCCCAGATAGCTCCCAAAATCTATCCTCTTGAAACTTTCATTTCTGCTTGAGCACCAAACCTCAACATGCTTTGCTAATTAGAGTCAGGAGCTGGCTGTCCCCCCCCCCACCCTTGTCTCTGACACGCCCTGTCCCTGAGACGTGACTGCACCTGGTCAGGGAAAAGATAAGTAAGCTAGATACACCCTAATGCAATACATAACTTTCCCCTAAGCAATACTGATAACTGACTACCTTCTGGGCCTGAACGCCTTTGTGATAGTCACTACTGCAATAAAATGTATCAATCATCTTTGGGACTGTGAGAGCAGGCATATCTCCTGAGAGCCTGTTTTTTGGGAACTTTCTCTTAGGGTCATAAACAGCCTAATGACCCTCACTCATAAAAAACTGACCTTTACTAAAGAATGCTGTTTGCCTCTTGCTTAAAGGTCGTTTCCTTGAGGCTAGACCTGAGGTTTTGTAAAAATACCTATGACACCATGAGTGCCTGTGGCTAAAATTGTAAAACTTATCTACTGGAAATCATTTACTGCCCTTTCCTGTCCTTGTACCTTTTGCCATAAATAAACCTTGAGAACCAGACAAGACGGAGACGCCTGCCAGATGGGCAGGGGTGCCTGTCTGGGGATCAGAACGAAAACACAAGGCTCTCCCACTCTCTCTTTGGCCTGCACCGTCATCCTTCGGGGACCCCTGGGCCTGCAGGAGCTGGACTCCGGCACAATACCAGCTGACTCGCTCTTTTTTCCTATGTTTCTGTTACTGTGTCTTCATAGTCACCAATCTCTTCTGTGGCGTCTAATCTGCTATTAACCCCATCCAGCGTACTGTTATCTCAGACATTATTATTTTTAATGTCTAATTTCAATTCGGGTCTTTTTATATATGTATTCAAGTTCTCTCTTACCATGTTGATGTTTTCTTCTACCTTTTGTAACACAGGAAGCATAATCATAATATTATAGATTTACTTACATTATATATTATGTTTATACTACATTACATATATTATGTAATACAGTATGTAGTTTATAATATTACAAATATATAATACATACTAATAAGATTTTTTTAATGCCTTTATTTTATTTTGAGAGACAGAGACAGAGAGTAGGGGAGGGTCAGAGAGAGAGGGAGACACGGAATCAGAAGTAGGCTCCAGGCTCTGAGCTAGCTGTCAGCACAGAGCCCTACATGGGGCTCGAACCCCAAACCATGAGATCATGACCTGAGCCAAAGCCAGACCCTTAACTGACTGAGCCACCCAGGTGCCCCATTACATACTAATATATTATGCATATTGTTTATGTATAAACTATAATACCTCAGGCTTTACTATTCTTTGCTGCCTGCTGTCTAATGTCTGGAAACTGTTACATATATTTTGTTCATGTTTTTAGTTGTTTAAAGTAAGAATGTAAATCCAGTCCTTGTTACTCTATCACGTCTGGAACCAACAGAAATGATAGGCTATAGAAACAGATCCAAAAGTGAATCAGATATTAGAGTTATCAAAGACTTTAAAATAATGTTGATGGGGCACTTGGGTGGCTCAGTTGGTTAAGCATCCGACTTCGGCTGAGGTCATGATCTTGTGGTTCATGGGTTTGAGCCCCACGTCGGACTCTGTGCTAACAGCTAGCTCAGAGCCTGGAGCCTGCTTCAGATTCTGTGTCTCCCTCTCTCTCTGCCCCTCCCCAACTTGTTTTCTGCCTCTCTCAGTCTCTCAAAAATAAATAAATGTAAAAAAAATTTTTTAATAAAAATAAAATAATGGCAACACGTTCAAGAATATAAAGTGTAAAATGAGCAATTCCATCCTAGAACAGGAATAAACTAAAAATAATCAAAAAGGTTTTTACCCATATAAGAGTTGAAAATGCAAGGGAAGGAATAAGTCTTTGACACGAGACAAGAGGCCAGGGCTGCCTCAGCGCTGACAGAGTAACGGGGGAGGATGAACCCAGACGAGGCCCTAGTGAGCTGGGAACAGCCTCACACGACATGACAGACTGTAATCCAGGGTGTTCAGTCCACGGGGCAAGTCTGCAGCGGCCCTCCAGCTCTCTCCCTCAGGCCTCCCCAGGGCACATGGTGGCAGTCCCCTGAAGGCTGGGGGCAGGGCAGCTGAGAGACCACGCAAGTGTTAAGTGTAAGAAAGCCTAAGGTGCTTTTTCTATGACGGCTATGAGGATGGAGGTAGACTTTCTGAAAATTCACCACGCTGAATCATTTTGGTTTGTGTGCTTTACTTTATGTAGGTTATAACTCAGCAAGTTTATTTTTTATTATTTATTTTGAGAGAGAGCGAGCGAGTACATGAATGTGCAGGAAAGGCAGAGAGAGAGAGAATCCCAACATGGGCTCAAACTCAGAAACTGTGAGATCAGGACGCCAGCCAAAATCAAGAGTCAGACACTTAACCAACTGAGCCACCCAGGAGCCCCAAGTTTATTTTTTAAAAAAGAAAGGAATGTGCCTTCTCAGACACATGATTTGCAAAAACATACACAGGCAAATAATGATGGGTGGATGGGTGAGGGGCAGACGGACAGCTGATGCCTGCATGGACAGACTGCTGGACGGACAACTGGAAAGACTCATATCCTGTGCTATTTGAGCAAAGGCAGCTGCTGCGGCCTGAAACTCCACCCCCACAGGACATGAGGTTTGTGCCAACTCATGCTCTAACAGGGACAGGGCCACAATGGGCCATGTGGCACTGCTGAGCTTCAGCAGGACCCATACCAACGGTGTCACCGGAGACTTTCCAAGCCTTGGCATTACAGTCCTGGCCAGCACTGATAGCGAGCTGGAAGCTATCCACATACAGGACGTCTGCCACACCGTCCACATGGCCCTTCTAGGTACTGAGAAGCTCGGGAGGAACCAAGGAAATGGTCTGGCCAGCCACGACCTACAGGGGACAATACACGAGAACTACGTGTGCCAAGTTCAGGTTCACCAGAAGGCACGTGAGACTGGAAGCAGCAGAGCACTCTGGAAGGATCCTGGGACACGAGCCATGGGACCTAGTTCTAGACTCGTCCCTGCATTGGCTTCCTGGTGACCTCAGGTAAATCCCAGTACTTCTCTGGCTCTCACTGGTCTCTTTGGTAAAATCATAAAAAAGCATTCACATATTGCTATACTGGTTACCAACTGCATCTATGCACATTATTCCATTTGAACGTTGTAACAGCCTTACAGGCTCACTATTTCGTAGAGGAGAGAACTGAACCCAGAGGCACATAGTGGCGAGGCTGGGATGAGAAAAATGGACAAAGGATGTGAAGAGACAAGTCCCAAAACTGTACATGGCCAATACAATAAGGAAAGAGGTCAACACCACTAATAAGCACAGATAGCTTCATTAAGATCCAAGGAAACTATTTGTACCTAAAAATCGGCCAGAGGACTTTTTTTTCCATTTCAAACATTTATTTATTGAATGCCTTCTCTAAGTGAGGCACCCTGATAGACCCAAGGAACCCTCCCTCAGATAAATACAGCTAATAATAAATACTTTATGTTGTCAAGGATAAAGTAAAATAGGCTAATAAAATGCAAAACTCTATAAATTTTCTGAAGTGCAGTTTGGCAGTACTTTAAATTTTTTTTTAATGTTTTATTTATTTTTGATACAGAGAGAGACAGAGCATGAGGGGGGGAGGGGCAGAGAAAGAAGGAGGCACAGAACCGGAAGCAGGCTCCAGGCTCTGAGCTCGCTGTCAGCACAGAGCCCGACACGGGGCTCGAACCCACGAACTGTGAGATCTGACCTGAGCCAAAGTTGGAGGCCCAACCAACTGAGCCACCCAGGCGCCCCAGTTTGGCAGTACTTTAAAAGTTTATGCAAACAAATGTGCCAAGTTCTCTCCCCCTTGTTTCTACATGAAGGTAGCAGGTCATACACACGGGTGCTCACCTTGTGTTTCTTATTCCTAAAAATCTTGGAGATCTTTGCCTGTGAATACATAGCTGTGTAGTAAGCCATAGGATATGTTATTGATATAATTCCCTCTGAAGGGAAATTGAGGTTGTTTTCAATCTTTTGTCCTTAAACAAAAGTGAAATAACATAGGAATGTTATTTCCTATGGGTGAAAAATATGTCTGAAGGATAAATTCCTGGAAGTGGGGATTTCTAGATTAAAGGGTTGTATGCATTTGCAGTTTTGATAGCCATCTTGCAGTCTTAGGTGTTTTTTGAATCTCTGCACAAAGATATTATGTCTAGTCTGGTTTTAGAAAGAAAATTTCACTGCATTCAGATCTGTTGAGGAATAAGTCACCCATGGGTTAAATGTATGAGGAGTCTATAAAGTTAATACAATTATTATAATAACAACAGTGAGTGTCATTTATTTACCGCTTACTGTGTTTCAGGAGTTGTGACAGGTGCGTTTGTGCACTCTCTCACTGACTCTCTGTAATTGCTCCGGAGATGTTTCTTTGCAGATGAGGAAGGTAAAACTGAAGAGTTGGAAGGACCTGCCTGAGTTCACACAACTGTGAGTCTCAGACCTGGGAGTAAACTCCAAGTCTGACTCCAGGACCTGTGCTCCCAACCATCTTCTTTTTTTTTTTAATGTTTTTATTTATTTTTGGATACAGAGAGAGACAGAGCATGAGAGGGGGAGGGGCAGAGAGAGAAGGAGACACAGAACCGGAAGCAGGCTCCAGGCTCTGAGCTAGCCATCAGCACAGAGCCTGACGCGGGGCTCGAACCCACGAACGTGAGATCATGACCTGAGCCGAAGTCAGAGGCTCAACCAACTGAGCCACCCAGGTGCCCCGTAACCATCTTCTCTTAGTGTTACAATGATATGTTTTGAACAGATTGGGATTATACTGCATGTAACTAGAATTTCCTAAATTTTTTAAATGTTTTTATTTGATTTTTTTTTTGAGAGACAAAGAGACAGAGTGGGAGTTGGGAAGGGGTCAGAGAGAGAGGGAGACACAGAATCCGAAGCAGGCTCCAGGCTCTGAGGGGTCAGCCGAGAGCCTGACACGGGGCTTGAACCATGGCCAGTGAGATCATGACCTGAGCCTAAGTTGGATGCTTAACTGACTGAGCCACCCAGGCACCCTGTAATGCATTGCCTGTAAAGACTTTCATTATATTTTTAAAATATGAAATATACATGCAAAAATAGACAAAAATACCAATGGAAGAAGAGACATCCCAGAAATAGATCATAGAAGAGTCTAAAATGATATAAGAATGATAGAATTTCAAGCTAGTGAAGAAAAGATAAACTATGCAATAAATGGCATTTGAACAACTGGCTATCGATTTAGAAAAAATATTTTTAGATTTATATATCACACCACACACAAAACTACTTAGATGAGACAAGAAGATGACTAAATATAAACACAATTATAAATACCTAGAAGAAAATTTAACAAATTTTTCTGTGATCTTGGGATAAATAATGCCTTTCTCTATTGTCACAAAGGAAAAGAACAAAGATGGCCAGATAAGGACTGAAGCCTCAGTGTGCTGTCACAAGACAGATGGGGTGAAAATGTCTGCAGTACACACTGGGCAAAGGACGCGCTTCCCAAAGCACATCCAAGCGCTCTAAGAAAGTAATGTGACAAAGAATAGACAAGGGATATAAATGGATGTTTAATTCACGGAAGGAATACAAATGTCTAGCAAACATACAGAAAGCTCAATATTACAAATAATCAAAGAAACATTAAAAAAAATTTCCAGCCACCAGGCTGGCAGGAATTAAGAATAGGCTGTGATCCATTCCTGGCTCAGTGTGAGAACAAAGGCAGACTCACGCTGTCGGAGGGAAGGCTTCTGGGAGAGCAAAATGGCTTCGTCCATTAAAATGTAAACTGTGTTTATTTGGTGACCCATCAATCCTACTTCTGGAAAATCTAGCATAACTACAGATCTATAAGGATCTCAATCACACCTTTGGTTATAACAGCAAACAACTTGGAATGACTTAAATGTCTAATCAACTGGGCATTCATTAGATAAATTATAGTGAGGGGCGCCTGGGTGGCTCAGTCGGTTAAGCATCCGGCTTCAGCTCAGGTCATGATCTCATGGTTTGTGGGTTTGAGCCCCGCATCGGGCTCTGTGCTGACAGCTCAGAGCCTGGAGCCTGCCTCAGATTCTGTGTCTCCCTCTTTCTCTGCCCCTCCCCCGCTCACACTGTGTCTCTCTCTGGCCTGGCTTCCCAAACACGGGCAGGAAGAGATGCCCTGAGGTATTGGGTGAAAAAAAGCAAATTGCAGAGCAGTGTGTGTATAATATGATACTATTTGCTGAAAAATATTTATCAGTACATATATACATTCACAGGCGTATATATTTGTGTATGCACAGAAAGATGTCTACAAGGACACAACACACCTTAACACTAGTTCCCCCTGGAGACCGAGGAAGAAGGTGAGTCATTCTTTTACTTTATACATTCCTATACTGCTTGAATTTTTCATTTTAAATGAAGGACATGTAACATTTCCTAATTAGAGAGAGAAGCGCACTTTCTTGAACATTCCAAATAAGGAATTGAGGGCCTTTGTGGCTCCCGCTCCCTCTGCCAGGTGCAAATGCCACCTCCTCTGTGAAGCCTTCCCTGATCCCCCTATGTAAGCAGCCACGCCCTCTCTACCTCCCATACCATTCCCCTTACCCTGGCCTTGATTCTCTTGATTCTTGGTTCTTGATGCTTGGTTCTCTGTTGCACTTGCTCCCCACTGGGACCTACCGTTTATTTTACTAGCTAGTTAATTGTCTCACCCCAACCAGAATGTCAGTTCCATGAGGGCACAGGTTTTGGTTTCTGTTATTCACTGCTGCCTCCCCAGGGCCTGGCACGTGGTAAACACTCGATGAATAACTGTCTGGGCCCTGAGGGGACTAGGTCACAGTCAAAGGTCGGGCTTTGAGTCCTCTGCTTCGGTTGGACTCAGAGGCTGAAGGGGATGGGATCTTTTGAGCAACTCTGGTTCCGGGAATCCACCCTTTTGATGCACTTGCGCAGGCGCACAGAGGCAGAGGCACAAGGATTTTCGATGCAGAGCTGCTCAAAGTTAAGAACTGGAACCAACCTACTTGTGTTTCAAGAGAAGGCTGGCTAGAGAGTTTGTGATACATCCTCACTAGGGGGCGCTATGCAATTGTTACCCAAAAAAAGACTAAGATGAGTCTAAATTACTGAGATAGAAACATATCCATGCCACATAGTTAAATTTTTAAAAGGCAAATGGCAGGACATGGCTATAATTTTACATCACTGATCTAAAAATACAAAAAAAGAAGGCGAACCCAGTCCACCAACCTGCTGGCAGTGACTAGGGCTGCTACTATTGGGTATCACGTGGCTGCTTTTTTTTTTTTAACCACCTGGGATTACAACTTTTTTTTTCTAATTTTTAAATGTTTTTATTTATTATTGAGACAGAGAGAAACAGAGCATGAGTGGGGGAGGGGCAGAGAGAGAGGGGGACACAGAATCCGAAGCAGCTCCAGGCTCTGAGCTGTCAGCACAGAGCCTGACGCAGGGCTCGTACCCACGAACCGTGAGTGCATGGCCTGAGACGAAGTCAGCCACTTAACCCACTGATCCACCCAGATGCCCCAGCATTACTACTTTTAAAAGGTTTTTTTTAAAAGCTTTTTGAAAAGTAGTCTCTACACCCAATGTGGGGCTCCAACTCACAACCCCAAGATCAAGAGTCATGTGCTCTACTTACTGACTGAACCAGCCAGGTGCCCTAAGGCATTTTTTAAAAGAGGTAAAAGCACATTCAGAACTTGGAGGAGACACTGCCTGGCAGCTCACATCTCTCCACTCCGTGGCCACAGGGCCCAGCTCTGCCGGGCACCGCCCCCTGTTCCCAAGTCCCTGGCGCCCTGGAGCTGCGGAAGGGCTGCCAAGCCCTGACACAACGACAGTTGGGATTCTCACTGGGCCCTTGGTAGGGACTTGGGAAACCCAGAGAGTCTCCAAATCTTATGTTTGCCGATCAAAGCTAGAAGGGGCCTGAATGGTCACTTCATCTAGTGGTGACGGCACAGTGAGGGGTGTCCAGGGTCAGAAGGGGGAAGGGGGCGGGAGGAAGGGAGAACAGAGGTGACCCAGACCCCACTCCCCTGTTGTGCAAAACAGCCTCCCAGAGCACAGGGGGGCATTTTAACGGCGGGTCCCAGCAACGCTGCTTCTCCTCCAACCCAGGTCAGCCCACCAACTACGGGGACCCTGCACACCCCTCTTGACAGCCCCCCACGCACACACCCCAGGGACTCCCTTAGACACAGCGGCCGGAAGCCAGGGTCTGAGTGGTGCTTTCACCTCCGCCATGTCTCTCCGGCCCTGGGGAGACAGGCTGGCCCCTTAGGCCCTGCCCTTCACAGAGCCTTGACCCCAGTCCCACCCCCCACCCAGCTCACACCACGGACCCTGCCTGAGCGTGGCCCACCTTCTCCAGCTCCTCACTGGCCTGAAGCAGCACCTTCCTCTGGAACTCCCCTCCTCTCCTCTGAGCATCTTTGAGGCCTGACTGTCCGCCATAAGGTATTTGGAACAGCTTAGGGCTTTCAGTGCTGAAAGGTTTCTGGAAAGCAAAATGGGCCTCCCAGGTTACCATGGGGTCGGGCAGGGGGTCTCCCCATCCTGCGTTAGCTGAGCCAGGCCAGAGCAGAGGCTGTGAGGGTCTGCAGGGGTGCGTGCCGTCTTACTTGGTCTTCATCCTCAGCCGTTGAGTGGAGGCTGCGGGGTGGGGGGGTGCCTCGGTTTCCTCGTTGGAGCCTAAGAACGTCATCTCTTGCGCGGTGGGGATCTGCGCAGTGGGTGTGTACATGGAGTGCTTGCACCGCGTGCTGCCGGCCCTGCTCACATCCCAAGGACTCGGGTGCCGGCTGCACCCCCAAGGCCCACCCTTGGCCTCTTTGCCCGTTTCCTGCCCCCAGAATATACTTTGGAGCCTCCCCTAAGATTAAAAAAAAGACTGTCCAAAATGTTTAGAAACTGCTCTCCATTTTACAGATAGGGAGACTGAGTCCCTCACAGGAGCAGACCCCTGCCTGTGGGTGCTCAGGGCGTTCGCAGTCGGTCCAGGGACAGGGTTATAAGCCCTGGTTGATACCCGTACGGGTGCTGGGTGCTGGGTTTCTAGGGAGCAAGCCCTGGGGTGCCTGGAGGGCCGCATGTTAGCATTGGCCGAGGAGACCCTGCGTTTCCCTCTGAGGCGAGGGTCCGGAGGGGCCAAGGCAGGTCTGCAGGTCCGCTAGGACAGAAGGACTAAAGGACAGGAGCAGCCCCAGAGACCCTGTCCAGGGCTCACCCTGCAGCCAAGTCAAGGCTGAGCACTGTAGGCAGAGCGGCTGCTGCGGGTCTCAGCCCAAACCAGCAGCTCCCAGGGAAGGCGCCCACCCCTCACCTGTAGGGAAAGGCAATCCCAGGGGGTGGGGACAACTCCTTACCACTGTGACACATGTGCCTCATGCCAAGGGCACACCTGCCCTGGTCGCCACTTCAACCACACTGGGACGGGTGTCCCCTCCAACTTGTGACACAAATTTGTAAAAAGAAAGGGATTCCCTAAGGTGCCCAGGGGGCTCAGTGGGTTAAGCGTCCAACTCTTGATTTCTGCTCAGGTTATGATCTCAGGGTTTGTGAGTTCAAGCCCTGCTTTGGGCTCTGCCCTGACACCATGGAGCCTGCTTGGAATTCACTCTTTCTCTCTCTCTCTCTGCCCCTCTCCCACTTGCTGGTATGTTCTCTCTCTTTTTCTCTCTGAAAATAAATAAATAACTTAAAAGAAAAGAAGAAAAGAAGAATGGGGCACTTGGATGGCTCAATCGGTTAACTATCCAGCTTCGGCTCAGGTCATGATCTCATAGTTCGTGAGTTCGAGCTCTGCATCAGGCTCTGTGCTGACAGCCCAGAGCCTGGAGACTGCTTCAGATTCTGTGTCTCCCTCTCTCTCTCTGCCCTCCCTCCCTTGCTACACTCTGTCTCTCTCTCTCTCAAAAATAAACATTAAAAAATTGTTTTAAATCATTAAAAAAAAAAAAGAAGAAGAAGAAGAAGGGGATTCCAAAGGCCCAGGGAAGCAAAGAAAGCTAGCTAGCAGGTGCCATGCCCCTGCCCCTCTGTGCTGGGTGCTGTTTCATGCATCACCTGCACCCCTCACACAACGCTAGCAAGTGTCATCAGGCCCATGGAAAGCAGACATGTAGGAGTTCGCCCAAGGATGGCAAGGTGGGGCATCAGGGTTCAGACCCAGGGTGGGTGTGGCAGGAGAGGAAGTGGGGACAGGGCTGGATGGGGCTCAGCAGGGCCAGGGCAACCCAGGGAAGAGGTTCAGGAAGGTCAGGACCCAGAGTATTTTGCATCTGCTACTCCCTCTTACCCATCCATCCTGCCCTGCTGGCTCCTTCTGCTCAAACTCTCCCTTCAAAACTCAGAGGCCCCTATTGTACGGTGCCCCTGCTCTCGACTGCAGCACCCCCTCCTTGAACTTGCCCCTGACCTGGTTCCTTTGCCACGCCCTCTCCAGCATTCCATTACCAGCTGCACCCCAAACCCTCATTGCACACATCCCCCCATCGCCCCAGCCTTGACTCAGTTCAGGCCCCCTTCATTTCTGCGCCAGCCTCCTGACACGTCTCCTGGCCTCCAGTCCTGCTCTCCCTTCTACTGCCAGAAGGATGCCTCAAAAAACTGCAACTTCAAGAAGATTGTTTCAAATAAACGTATTTCATTTGTTGCCAAACCAGATACATCCCCCTCTGTGCATATATGCACAGAGAAATCTTCCGGAAGAAATGTCGCCAAAACGTCAGTAGGAATTATTTCAGGCTGATTCACTCACTTGTGCAAGAAAGATTTACTGGCTCCTATGCCCTTCCAGGATTACTGGGGACACAGATGTGATGCCCCTGCCTTCATGGAGCTTTCCTTCCAGAGAGGAGCAGCAGGAGCAAATAAATGAACAAGAGACAAGGAGACGGACATTCACAGATTACAGCAGGTCCCGCAGGGAAATAAACAGGTGGCCTTGAGAGGTTAGCTGAAGGAGACCAGTCTTCAGATGGCTGAAAGTCAGAGGGGATGCAGGGAAGGAGGCCATGGCAAGCAGATTGGGTGGCAAGCGGGGGAGACACTGTGGGTCAGTCATGGGCTCCCTCGGCTCCACCCAGGCCGTCCGCTTAGATTCACTGCGGCTGCAAGCACCTCAAGAGCTCAGCTTAGGCTGGATGCCAGGGAGCCAACCTCTCGGGCTCATGCTACCTCAGAAGCTGAGGCAGAGTCTGGGGTGACAATGCAAGACCCCACCAGTGGAGGCCACGCCCTAAAAGGTGCTTGCCTGGAACTGAAGACCAGGAAGCAGTCAATGGTGCCACCTGCTGGCTGGCATGTGTACTGCATGCAGACAACCCCAAGGGTATACGCACAGGTATGTGTATAAATACATTCTCCAACTTGTCCCCAAAATACATCTCAGGTCCCCTGTCTCCTCTCTATCACCCAATTTCAGGCCATCACCATAGGTAGCCTGCTTATTACAACGGTGTCCCCACTGGAGTCCCCATCTCCACGCCTGCCCACTCCATTTGCCACAGAGCAGCCAAAAGGATACCTGTATGCATCAGACCACACCCTTCCTGTGTTCACAACCTAGACACTTGTTCATATCTCTTTCCAAGTAACTGTAAAAAGATATGTTTGAGACAAATGGGGGAAGATTAACTTGGACTAGGTACTATTGTATTAAAACATACTTTTGGGCTCCCTGGGTGACTCAGTAAATTCAGCTCAGGTCATGATCTCACAGTACACAAGTTTGAGCCCAGTTCACATGTTCGAGCCCTGCATCGGGCTCTGTGCTGACAGCTAGCTCAGAGCCTGGAACCTGTCTTCAGATTCTGTGTCCCCCTCTCTCTCTGTCCCTTCCCTGCTCATGCTTGCTCTCTCTCAAAAATAAATAAAACATCTTAAAAAATATTTTAAAAATAAAGCATTACACTGTTTTCTCTACTTGCTATGTGTTTGAAATTTTTAGTAATGAAATGTTTAAAAAAATAAAAACAAACAACATACAACAAAATACAAGGGCTCCCCAGACAGAGAGGAGCAATTCAAAGGCCCTGGAGCAGGAGAACACCTGAACCACAAGAAGCCATGTAACTGGAGTGGGAAGGTAGAAGGGGTAGATTAGGGAGGCAGCGGGAACAGACCATGGAGGCCTTCATGGACAGGATGAGGTGATCCGTGATAGCCACCTGCCATTGAGACCCAATAAAACGAGAAGCTGAATGAAACACATATCGCAGACATGAGGTAATATTTCCATCAAAGCAGAGAGATGAGCCTCTGCTGCAACCCAGCTCCCAGCGAAACCCCACCACACTGCCCCACTCCAAGCACAGAAGCCAAGACTAAAACCTCCCACCACATCAGCCTTCTCCGAGGCCCCTCCCCCAACCAGCAGTTAGCTCCAGGGCTCGGGTGGGGATGTGCGCAGAGTGTTCGGGTTAACAGCACACCGGACATACAGTGAGGCCTTGGACACGTCCCCAGCTCAAACCACCACCCCCACCCCCACCCCTGAGTCTCAAATTTCCAATCTGTAGAATGAGGAGTTTAGACTAAATTAGCCCTACCATCCCAGGATCGAATTTCCCTCTGACAAGCAACTGGGACAGGAAAGGGCATATTGGGCCTAAGTGGCCCTCCACCTTCCCAGTGTGCCTCACCCAGCTGCCCCCACAACAAGGCCCTGAATCTCCTGCTGTCCCTCCTCCCCTACCCAGGGAGATGGGGCTACACTTCATGGTGCCACCTGCCCAGGAGGAAAATGCCACAGACCTAAAGGGTCCAAGGGGTGGAGACCTGCAGCTGGAGGAAAACAGTGGAGGCAAGAGGGGGAAAAGACCCTGAGGAAACAAAACCTACTGTGAAATGCACAGGGAGAGGGACACACGAAAACCAGAGAAGTGAGACATCGGAGAGTAGAGTGAGACATGGGGACCGGGCAAGGGTAGGATCGCAGGGTTATTTATGATGTTTTTATTGTTTTGTTTTTACAGGGACAACGTGTATACATAGACTTGTGTGACTAATTACTATTGTGAAAGAAGAAAGAAGAAGAAAGAAAAAAAAGAAAGAAAGAAAGAAAGAAAGAAAGAAAGAAAGAAAGAAAGAAAGAAAAAAGAAAGGAAGGAAGGAAGGAAGGAAGGAAGGAAGGAAGGAAGGAAGGAAGGAAGAAAGAAAGAAAGAAAGAAAGAAAGAAAGAAAGAAAGAAAGAAAGAAAGAAAGAAAGAAAGAAAGAAGAGAAGGAAGGAAGGAAGGAAGGAAGGAAGGAAGGAAGGAAGGAAGGAAGGAAGGAAGGAAGGAAAAAGAAAGAAAGAAAGAAAGAAAGAAAGAAAGAAAGAAAGAAAGAAAGAAAGAAAGAAAGAAAGAGAAAGAAAGAAAGAAAAGAAGGAATGAAGGAAAAGAAAGAAAAATAAAGAAAGAAGGAAAGAAGGAAAAGAGAGGGAGGGAGGGGAGAAAGAAAGGGAGGAGAGGAAAGGAAATGAAGGAAAGGAATTCACTCTGGGGTAGAGGAACTTAGAATAAAGGAACTAGATTAGAACCATCTCCACAGAATAACTGCTGCCAATCAGTGACCACACACCAGCAACAGCATCACTCACTAAGCCTTGAGACAAAGCCCAAGGGAAGGAAACGGGGCTATCACCCCCTTCTATACACAGGGACACACAGTGAGGAGCATGGACGCAAAGCAACTCATATTCATTCCTTCGTTGAGAAAATAGTTCCTGATACCGGCCTGCCGGAGTCCAGCTCCAGCAGGTCCAGGGTTCCCCGAAGGATGGACGGTGTCAGGGAGAGAGAGTGATAGAGCCTTGAGTTTCGTTCTGATCACCAGACGGGCACCCCTGCCCACCTGGCAGGCGTCTCTGCCCTGTCTGGCTCTCAAGCTTTATTTATGGCAAAAGGTATAAGGACCAGAAAGAACAGTAAATGATTTCTTATAGATAAGTTTTACAATTTCCCAGAACATGGGTTCTGCAGAGTTGCAATTCTAGTAGTAATGATTGTCATAAAAGACTTAGCTACAGGCACTCATGTTGTCATAGGTATTTTTTTTTTACAAAACCTCAGGTCTAGCCTTAAGGAAGCAACCTTTAACCACGAGACAAACAGTACTGTTTAGTAAAGGTCAGCTTTTTATGAGTGTCATTAGGTTGTTTATAACTCTAAGAGAAAGTCCCCAGAAAAACAGGATTCTCAGAAAACATAATGCCTGCTCTCACAGTCCCAAAGATGATTGATACATTTTATTGCAGTAGTGACTTTTACAAAGGCATTCAGGCCCAGAAGGTAGTCAGTTATCAGTTAATTGCTTAGGGGAAAATTATATGTTGCATTAGGGTGTATCTAGTTTACTCATCTTTTCCCCGACCAGGTGCAATCATGCCTCAGGGACAGGCCAGGGGGACAGGCCACTCCTGAAACTAATCAGCAAAGCAATTCTGAGGTTTGGTGCCCAAGCAGAAATGAAAGTTTCAAGAGGGTAGATTTTGGGAGCTGCCTGGGGGCAAGAGACTGTGCAAACTTGCCATACCCTCACCAGGAATTTTCACTGTACCGGTAAGTTCAGATAGCTCCCAATATCAGCTCACACTGTGTGCCGGCTTCTGTGCTGAGTGTTGTGTATAAACCAGTGGATAAAAAAAGGCTTATTACATTTTGCCACTGGTGGCGATGATTAAAACCAGACTCCGTAAAAGTTCTCGTAGCAGGAAAAAACAATGGTAACTGTGTGCTGGTGGCTGCTAACTAGACTTATTGTGCTGATCGTTTCCCACTATATACAAATACAAATCATTATGTGGTACACCCGAAACTAACATAATGCTATGTCAGTTACAGCTCAATTTAAAAAATAATAGACCGTAGAGCCCATCTGCTAACCACCGTGCCTCAGTGCTGGCCCACAGGACACGCGCTGCTCCCCCGGACCCAGCGAGATGCCACCTTCCTGGGGGCGGGCCTCCTCTCAGCAGGGACGGCCACATATGGCTGAGGTGAAGCTAGACCCTCTGAGGCACTGTCACACCCACCCATCCCAGCCTGGAGAGAGATGCTCCTTACTGGGGGCTCTCCAGATCTCTGGACGGCAATAATGTCAGCACCAGAGAGGACTTCTCAATGGCTGAACAGGAGGCCACCATGTTTAGCTGGGGAGTGAACTTGACCTGCTGGCACCAGTTGGAATGGAGAGCCTGGGAAGAGAGTGGCAGTGGTAGGGGCTGGAAGGGCCAGGAAGTCACCACGTCTCATGCCCTCTAGCCATCACGGCTCTGACCCAGGGACGCAGCCCCACAGTCCCAGCCCAGTCCTGTGCCATCACTGGCCAGTGAGACAGGCGAAAAGCACCCAAGTCCACTATCACGTGGACTCTTATTTATGAGTTAGAGGACAGGCAAGGTGGGGCCCATGGGACATCAGCATCCCTCCATTCCACATGGGAGAAAGGATGGACTGGAGGCAGCCGAGCCCTCAGCCCCTCCTATCCACAGGGGGCCAGGATGCTTCCCCTGGGAATGTTCTCCGGTGCTAGTTGAGCAACAAAACTCGGAGACCCACAATCCGGGGGGGCGGCCTTGACTGCACAGGCTCAGAATTCTCTAGCTTCTGGCTCTGCGGTTCAGCCTGTGCTTGGCCTCCAGATTGGAGATTTCCCTCTTCAGGACAACAACTGAGGGGCTTGTCCGGCACTGGGCTAGGATTTTCAGGCACCGCCTCACTGAGCATCTGTCATGGTGAGGGTGCTGAACAGACAGGGGACACTCAGCAACTGGGGTGGAAAACTGAGCCCAAGTTGAGATTCCCACAGAAAAGAAAGTGTTTGTGAGGGACTCTTCCTGACAGGGTCCCAGGGCCTGAGGGAGCCAACCTGCTGGGGCGGGGGGAGGGGGGGGAGCATGGAGGGGCCTGGGACCGCACAACCCAGACTGCCCCGAGCGTTAGATCATTCATTCCTCCGTTTATCTGTTCAGCAAAGGTGCTGGGAGCTCACGAAGGCCCAGCCCTTTTAGGCACTGGAGACAGGATGACACACTGGGTGGCTGTCCTTAGGAGCTGCCAATCCCCAGTCAGTAACGGGGTGAGAAAACGGTGGGTGGACAGTACGAAGTTGGGGGGCAATGAGCTGTGATACCGTGGTTTGTAAGAAGAGATTTATACTTGGGGGCGCCTGGGTGGCTCAGTCGGTTAAGCTCAGGTCCTGATCTCACTGCTGGTGAGCTCAAGCCCTGCTCTGGCTCTGCACTCTCTCCCTCTCACTCTGCACCGCATGGGACTCTCTCTCTCTCTCTCTCTCTCTCTCTCTCTCTCTGTCCTCACCCACTCGCATTCTCTCTCTCTCAAAAATATATTTTTTAAAAAAGTCTATATTTGGTTTTCGTGCACATTTCTGGCACAGTGTTCCTAAATCCCTTGGAACTTCCTAAGTGGTAAGAAAGTGTTTGTATACATAACAAAACCCTGTCAGCCCCACTTGAGTTTACACTGAGGTGACTTTTGGCAAGCCCTGGAGGATGGGCACTGGTTGCCAGAGAAACCAGCCGCCAGACGGAAGGGTTGGAACTTTCAGCCCCGCCCCCCGGGGAGAAGAGAGGAGCTGGAGGCTGAGTTGGTCCCTAACGGCCAATGCTGTAATAGATCATACCTATGTGAAGAAACTCCACAAAAACCCAGAAGGACAGGGCTTGGAGAGCTTCTGGGCTGGAGAACACATGCAGGCGTGGGGTGAGCCTTGTACCCAGAGACGGGAGGGAAGCCCCACACCCCCGTTCCCCATACCTTGCCCTACGCATCACTTCCATCTCGCTGTTCCTAAGTTGTATCCTTTTATAATAAACCAGTGATCTAGTAAGTAAAATGTTTCTCCGAGTTCTGTGAGCCACTCTAGCAATTTAATGGAACCCAGAGAGTGATGGGAAGCTCTTCTGATTTATAACCGGCGGGTCAGAAACGCAGGTGACAACCTGAACTTATAACTGGCCTCGGAGGCAGAAGGCGGTCTTGTGGGACTGACCCTTAACCCATAGGACCTGACGCCATCTCCAGGCAGACAGTGCCAGGTCACCCAGCGGAGGCCCGAGAACTGTGTGGTGGCTTGGGAAGAACACGCTGCGGGTGATGTCAGAACGAGACACGCACTGGCACGTGAAGGGCCCCGGGCAGAGGCGGGCCACAGGGCTGATCGGCTGGCTGGTTAGGGCCCTGAAGGGAGCAGAGAGAGGGGCAAACAGGGACTAGGGGAAGAACCCAGAAGCCTGAGGGACAGAACGTGACAAGGCCCTGAGGTGGGAAAAGGCTTGGCGTGTGCAGACAAGGGCAGGGCTGTCTGGGTCTGTGCGGCAGAGTGAACAAGAAACAGAAGGGTAGGAAGCAAGATGGGGAGCGGGCAGGGGCCGGGTCACCTGTGTCCTGCTGGTCACGGGAAGCACGTGAGATTCTGTTTGAACGTGATAAGAAGCTACTGGGGGGTTTTAAAAAAATTTTTAAGGTTTTTAATTAAAAATTTTTTTAATGTTTTATTATTTATTTTTGAGAGAGAGAGACAGAGTGCGAGTAGGGGAGGGACAGAGACAAAGGGAGACACAGAAGCTCAAGCAGCCTCCAGGCTCTGAGCTGTCAGCACAGAGCCCAACCCAGGGCTCGAACTCAGGAATGGTGAGATCATGACCTGAGCCGAACAAAGTCGGACACTCAACCAACTGAGTCAGTGGGGGATTTTGAGCAAAGAAGTGGCACGACTGTTTCTCACTCATAATTCCTCCGCCTGCTGAATGGAATAAAGCACTGGATGGAGAAAGGAAGTGTGGAAACAGCCAGAAGCCACTGCAGTCATCCGGAGAGAGGCGGTATCTGCCAGGATCAGGCCTGAGCAACAGAGACGAGCCTCCCCCCAGGGACATCTTCCTTCTCTGCACAGAATGCTGCAGGATCCAACAGCTGCCTCCGCCCTCCCAGTGACTGAGCCTCAAGGACTAAGACTGAACCCAGAAGGCAAATCCACTTCCTACATTTATTGTCCAGTGGTGCGTGGGTGCAGATAATTACCATGGTAACGGGCCAAGGAAAGATAGGACTTACCTTCAGCTGGTAACTTCTATACAAAGGGGACTTTTTCATTTAGGAGCTTCTGTGCAGAAACCTTGGTGCAGTGATCTGATAGGAGAGAAAACCGAGGTCCACGTCACCAGCTCCCCACCTTGCCAGGCCAGCAAAACACCCAGAGGACACCTTGAGTTGGTGCAACTCCTGTGTGTCTCAACACTGTTCCATCCAAATGCTCATTCCGGCCTTCCCGTGTCCTGGCGAGTCCAGTGGGGTGAACTTGACACAGAACGCAGACACGGGCAGGCAAACACTGCTGCCCAGAGCCCTGGGCTGGCCCGGCCCAGAGCTGGCCCCACATCTCCAGCCTCCTCCCTCTCCCCGCTTGCTGCAGTCTAAACAAAGTGATTCTTTTTTTTTTTCTTTTATTTTTTCTATATTATGTTTTATTAAAGTTTATTTATTTTGAGAGAGAGAGAGAGAGAGAGGGAGCAAAAGTGAGGGAGGGGCAGAGAGAGGGGTAGAGGGAGAATCCCAAGCAGGCTCCGTGCTGATAGCTGATAGCACGGAGCCTGATCCAGGGCTCGATCTCATGAACTGAACCATGAGATCATGACCTGAGCTGAAATCAAGAGTCGGACACTTAACCAACTGAGCCGCCCAGGCAGCCTCCAAGGTGATTCTCATTTAGGGACCTCTGAGTCTGCTGGAGTGGAGAACACCTGGAGACCCTACGCTCTGTTCCTTCTGAAAAGGATCATTTGGAAGTTTACCAGCATGCTTCCAACTTCATGCCCTGCCTTGTCCGGCAAACGCAAGCTCCAAGGAGAGGCACCCAGCAAGCGCTCCCGGAGCAATCACACTGAGCACATTCTGGCCCTCATGGCATTCAGGGGGGTCTCCTGGCCTCCAAAACCTCCCACGGCAGGCCAGTGGCCTGGGAACCTCCAAGGAGAGGCCCTGGGTGCAGGCAGAAAGGCTTGGCACAGACAGACGGAGCAGGCGGTGACGGGGACAGGCGTGGGTCTCCCTGCAGACCAGGGTGTAAGGAGGGGGGGTCTGAAAGACTGGGACAGTCTGGGCTCAAGTCTGAGAGAAACTCCCAGGTGAAATGGAGGAGAGGGGGACCTGGGGGATCTGCCAAGCATTTTGTGCTGCAAAGTCACCAGCCCCACCTTGCAGGGGCAGGAAGAAGCCTTAAAAGGAAGTCCCAAGGGATGAGTGTTGCGGAAGTGGAGCAGGCAGGGGAAGGGGGAAGCCTAGAAGCACGTCCACCTCTCCTATGCGGCTGGGAGAGCCCCGGGGGGTCAAGGGAGGGGGTCCCCCGTCCTTACTGTGCGCCTCCCACTGTCGGCCCTCCTTCCACCCTACAGAAAAGCCATGAATTGAGCATGCTCATCCCTGTTTTAAAGGGAACTGCGGTACAGGGGGTCAATGGTTAACACAGTGAGCCCGCCTTCACGTTCGTCCCCAGGCTTCAGGGAAGACCCTTGTCCCATGCTCCGGCTCCATCCGTACCCTCCCTGACCGCCTGTCCAACACACAGCTCAAGACCACCACCCTGCCACGCCCTTCCTCAGGCTGGCACAGCGTGACCGCAGCCGGGCCAACACCAGGGCCAGAGGCTGATGAGAAAGGATACAGCAGGGTGCCAGCCCACTGCTGTATCCAGGGCAGATCTATCTTCCACCAGCGGGGGTGGGGGTGGGGGTGTCACCTAGGCTTGGGAGCCCTTGCAGAACGTCCTGCTCAGGAACTCTGGAAGCTCCAGGGGCTGCTCTGGTGTCCTGGATGGAAGGGAAGTAGTGTCCCCATGGCTGGGCTCCTGGTGGCCCAGGCCTCCTCTAGTTGGATATGAAGCAACCTGGAGGCCCGACACCATGCACCGAAGGCTCCATCCTGGACAGATCCAGTTTAGACGTGTCCCCAACAGCCCCCCGCCCCCAGAGCCTCGGACCTAGCGCCCTGGGCAGAACAGCCCCAAATAGTGTCCTTCAGTGTTTAGCAAGTTTGGGGTACAGTCTGGCAAGGGGTTAAGGCGCAGACTCTGGGGCAGATGGCCTGCTTTGGGACACTTACCCTGTGGGGCCTGTGCAAGTGCTTCACCCCCTAAACCTCCGTTCCTCCCCTCTTCCTGGGCTGTACCAACAGTGGGTCCCTCCTGGCTGGGGCAGTGGGAGGGGCCACAGGAGGCCATGTGCCCTAAGCAGTCAGTGTGCAAGTGCACAGTAAATGTCACGGGGCTTATGCAGGCTTTCCCCCAGGTCCCACGGAGCCCACCTCCAGGGCATCCCTCCTGCCCCACCCCCACCCACCAAAGGTCCTGAGCTGCAAGTGCTCCCAAGAGACCCTGGGCCTCCACGGACCTCAGTTGCCTCCAGAGCCCTCTGGCCCCACGGGACGAGCCCTGATGCATCTATGAAACACTCTGCTGTCTCGTGTCTCAAGGGCAAAGCCTTCGTGCTGCTGGCAGCGTTCTCAGTAAGCCTTCCTTCTCTGGAGAGCCGCGCCTTCCTCATTTGCTGGAGGATTCTGGGCTGGCCTGGCAGCACTAAGCACACAGCTGGCTTCCCTGAGTGTTTTTTCACTCGCTGCACTTGGCCAGGAGGCGACAGCATAGCCACGGTGGTGATGGCAGCTTGTGTTTGTCAGGTACTTGCCGTGTGCCTTGTCCTACTCGGAGTCTCACACATGGATTATGTCGTCCAACCCTCCCAACAGCCTGACTTGTCAGATGAGGAAACTGAGGCACGGGGGGCTATGTACAAAGTGTCCAAGGTCACAGAGCTGGAAGGTGGTACAGTCAGGGTCTAAGTTGGGCTCTGGAGCCCACACAACCACTGTGATTTCCTGCCTGGCCCAGGGAAAGGACTCAAGTCAGCAACACTTGGGGACAGAGGGGACGTGACAGGGAAAGGAAAGGAAACGGACCGCCAACACAGAACTTTGGTGGATAGTGATGCCATTCACTGGGGTGGGGGAAGCAAGGCTGGCAGCCGGGGAGAGCTACAGTGACATCCTATCTGGACACACTGGGCGTGAGCTGTCCACTGGACATCCAAGGCAAATGGACATCCAGGTGCAGTCCTGCTTCCAGAAGAGAAATGCGAGGCTCACGGTGTTACAGCCACGCCAGAACCTGGCCCCAGGAACAGTGACTCCGCGTGCAGGCTGCTTAGATTATGAACCCCAAAATGAGCCCGCTCTGGGCCCAGGTCACCTCCACTGTCGGGGTACAAAGTCAAAGGCTCTCCGACCACCCCATGTGTGCTCCACGTGTGGGCCCCCCTCACCCTAAAGGAGCTAATCAGTGAGAAGGCCTCAGACCAGAGCTGCAAGATCCCATCCTTGGTGACCATCAGGAGGTGCCCAATCTTCTTGAACCACTGGATTAAAATCTGCACCTTCACAATCTCACATCCATGGTTCCTGTGGAAGGTGACAGGAGAGAGTAGGACCCAAAGAAAAACAGAACGAAGATCTTGCACAGAGGAGGAAGGACAAAGGAAGCCACACACACACACACACACACACACACACACACACACACACACACACCCCGCCAAGAACTCCAATTGTCTCCTCCGATGCGGGGCTCTGCTGGGCAGGCGCCTCCCATTATCAGCCGTGGCCGAAAGAAAAAAAGATCCAAGTCGGCCGCTGGTGAGAGACAGGGCATCACAAGCAGTGGGCTTCTCCTTTGAAAGAGCCAGCCGGCTTCCTTGAGACGGGATGGGATCAGAGAAGATAGAGAACAGAGGTCTTTTGCAAACCTTCTTTTATAAGAGAAAGAGTCTACCAGAAGTGAGTAGAGGGGGGATTGTGACTGAAACCTTCAACATAACAGAGTTTCTGGCAACTCGGGGTAGAGAAGGGAACACAAGCCAAACGTGAGATGGAAGCGGACAAGGCAACAATGTGTCCAACGGAGCCCCACACACCCGCCTCCTCATCCCCAAGGCCACGCGCTGAGCACAGCAAACAGCTCCCGCGGCAGGCCGGGACTCGCAGGAAGCCACCGTGCAGCCTTCCCAGCAAGCCACAGTCATGCCTTCCAGTGCCTTCTGTCCTGCCCCAGGTTGACTAAGCTGGCTTTCTAGCTACTAAAGGGCACTGCCATTTTGACTTGTGGACACGGTACAGCACACACTTGTGGTGGTCTGCACCTCCAGGCCCCGGCGGGGCAGGGAACGCCCCCTCACCTCACAGGGACCCGGGGATAAGCATTTCCCCGGAGTTATGTCCTGGCTGCGGGCAGAGCTTCAACTAGAACGTGGGCAAATGTTGCTGTGGACACCACGTGACCTGTGGCTGAAGGCTAACCCACACCGTGAAATCCTACCTGGAAACACCATCTGCAGGAGAGGGGATGGTGTGTCTGCACCCGGCTTCTCTCTCCCACCCGCAGCCCCAGCTCTGCCCTGTCCGCCCTCCATCACTCCCACTGCCACTTGTTGCATCAGGCCCATGAGACTCTGAGGGGTAGACGCCATGAGAGGTGAGGGGAGCCCTCGGGAGGCGTTATTCCACGAGGCTGGCACCTAGGAGATGGGGGCTCGGTGAGTTTGGCCCAGGCTCAGGAAAGGGGAGCCAACTTTTAAGATGACTTTTTTGTGAAGATAATTAAATATGATTTGGCTATTTTTTCTGTCCAGCTGGAAATGCTTTCTGGGTTTGTAGGTTGAGCACATAAGTAGGAGAAAATAGGGACAGGTTCCTTGATCAGTCTTTGGTTCTGGCCCTTTCAGCATCCTTGGGACTCAAAATGTTCCCAGGAGGGGTGCCTGGGTGGCTCAGTTGGTTGAGCGTCCGACTTCAGCTCAGGTCATGATCTCACCACTTGTGGGTTGGAGCCCCACATTGGGCTCTGTGCTGACCGCTAGCTCAAAGCCTAGAGCCTGCTTCAGATTCTGTGTCTCCCTCTCTCTGCCCCTCCCCTGCTCATGATCTGTCTCTGTCTCTCAAAAATAAATAAATGTTTAAAAAAAAAAAAGGAAGAAAGAAATGTCCTGAGAAAACAGAAAGACCCGTGAAGGCTTGGCTACCTCAAGCAAAGTTTTAGGTCAAAACGTATGGTTATAAAATCCTTCATCATTCATATTTAGCTATTCCTCAGTTAAATCTTGACCAAAATTTTTGTAGTTGTCCATCCATGGTTTTCATTACCATCTGTCTGAATTTCCAACTGCTCCAGGGCAGAGACTGCCTCCAATTCAGGCTCTCCCCCGAAGCCTGCTCCAGAAGTGGTCCCCTGAGGACCACAGCCCCTCCGAACCAGGCCACTGATGCAGGTCACCAAGTGTTGGATCACAGGACCCAGATCGCTGACCACCTACATGAGGCAGGAGGTGTGCAAACCCAAGGTGGGCTCTGGAAAGAGGCCTGGACCATTGGCCAGAGCCACTGGAGGGCTCCTCATTCTTGGGGAGGTCAGAGGGGAGAGGGCAGACAGGGCCACGGCACAGAAGAGGAGGTGCTGGTCCAGAGGACAGGGGGTACAGGAGTCAAGAGGAGGAGCAAGCAGTCAGGGTTGAGGAGTCAAGGCAAGACCAGAGCCACCTTCTCCAGGAGTGACCAGGCCTGGTGTGGCCTCCAGGAGCAGTCTCCTGTGATGGCTTTTACGCCCTGCCCTGTGAGCCATCTGTGCCCTGATGCACCCGGCAGCAGGAGTGGGAGGAAGTGGGAGGAGCCGTGTATGCTGCAGGAACACAGGGGGTCGGACACGGCAACCCCACCACTGTCCTCTGACCTCTCGGAACCTTTGTTCCCTCATCTGTAAAGTGGGGACACATCACCTACCTTCGTGCTCAGGCTTGCCTGCAGGGCTGAGGGGCTGAAATGAGCCCAGTGCCAGACCCTTGGTGGCCCCACAGAGAGTGGCTCAGGGCTTTATGGAGGGGCGCTCCAGCGAGTCCACCCGCCCCGCTCCGTTCACACACACCCCTTCAGTCCCGGGAGAAGCTCCTTACAGGGGGATGGTCTTCATGGGGAGGTGAAGTGCAGGGGGTACTGGCTTGTCCTCATCAGCTCCTTCCTCTGGAACTCACACATCATACAATCCATGTACTTCTGCTACTTCGGTTAGAAATGCAAGGCAGGACGGCGCTGGCCAAACGGTCAGCGCACCAGGCTTCGGGAACCCACACCCGGCTTCCAGCTCCCCTCCCGTCTTAACCAATCCCTTCCAAGGGGCTCCAGTCGCTGCTTCCTGAGGGTGGGTGGCCAAGGGGAGTAGCCAAGCCGACTGAGCTGTTCTGGAATCTGGGATGTGTGAAGGGCCTACCAGTAAGTACATAGCAGCACCTCCCTCCTTAACGAGATCCTGTAATGCTAAATACAGCTCTGCATCACCCCCACACCCCACATCTTGTTTCAATCTCTTTATTCATCCCCACTTTATGGACAATAAGACTGAGGCTCATAACAGTAGAGATGAGTTGTCTCAACTCACATAAGAAGTTAACAGCAGCAGAAGCGGCCAGGCCACTAGGGCAATTCTAGAATCTACTAATGAGCCTCATGAAGGCCAAAATAGACCACCTATTTGAAACTATACAAGAAAGAGGGAGTTATTAAGAAAGATCATTGTGTAGGTAGCAGAGAATTCTGGAAACACATTTATTGTACAATATTAAAAGAAAAAAAAAAAAGAAAAACAAACCAACCAACCAACCAGAATGTGTACCTAAGGGGAGGGGGAGGACCTACCGAGCAGATAACACACAACTCCTGAGGCAAACTCGTCAGGTCTGGAGACTTCTAGCTCAGCTGCTAACTAGCTCTGTACCCCGGACAAGCTTCTTAGCTTTTTCATGCGTGAGTTTCTCAATCTGTCAAATTAAGGTAACACCTATCTCGTAGGATTCCCATGAAGTTTAAGTAAAATAATATCCCGGAAAACCCTGGTTTGCGAGCGTAACTCATTCTGGAAACAGGCTTGTATATTAAAGCGAATTCCCCATAAGAAATAACAGAAACTTAGATGATTTGTTACACAACCCAAAAATATTTATATAAAAATGATCACAATACTGTAATACGAAATAATAATGAAAATACAAAATATAAAGACAAATAAACAAATTAACCTGTATTTATCTTTGAAAACTTCGTGGCTGGTGTGAGGGAGACAAGAGAGGTTATTGTGTAGGGCGACTTTCACTGTCACTAACGGATGGTGACTACAGTACAGTGTTAATACACTCTGTCATAGACTGTATTTCAGGTAACTGGCCATAAGGCAGCAGAGGGAAGGGTCTACATCTGCAGGCAGCCTGACCTAGAATGAAGCAAAATACTCCTAAGTTCACTCTTGTGTGGAAAAGGGAAGAGCAGGGGACTGTCCACAGGTGCTCTGAAGTGACAAAAAAAAAATACACCAGTGCCTGTAGTGGGCGCCTTCCAACATTCTGAAGAATTAAATGACTCCTACCAAACACCACGGCCTGAGACCAAGCATCTGAGCATGGCAGCTGGTCATCCACAATCCCATCGTGAGCAAGTGAGAGCGCCATTGGCCCGGTTGTGATCACGTGACATTCGGTGTCACGTAGTACTCACGGTGCAAGACATTGCTCTGCTCGTTTATCAAGTTAAAACTGATGAGAAATGTTTGCTTGTCTCGTGGAACCCTCGCAGAACAGGTTACTCGCAATCCAAGGTTTTACTGTACAAAGAGCGGATTTAGTCCAGTGCCTCGTATGAAGGCTAGTTATCACCGTCAGCTTGGCTGTGTCAACATATCAGACAATTTTTTTGTGCTTCGCTGTATCCTTCTGTATTCTCTATCCTTTTTTAAAAAAAATTTTATGTTTATTTATTTTTGAGAGAGAGAGAGAGAGAGAGAAAGAACACAAGTGGTGTCGTAACCCGCGCTCAGGGTCCCGTTCCTTCCTTCATAACTCGTAACTCACAGGCCGGGGCAGTGTTTCTTCCGCCCCAACCGGCAGGGCTGAGAATCCTCGCGGGTCCTTCTCCTGAGGGAGGGAGAGAAAAAGGGGGCAGGAGAGGGAGACGCAGAGAGTAAAGACAGAAGTCACAGTTTACCCATCAGGCCAAAGAGAGAACTTTATTCAGAAAACTGTCTTTTATATAGGTTTCAAGGTGGGAAAACAAAGCAGCTGACCAAGGCCAGTTACCAGGTAAACAGAGTCAAATGAATATCAAAAGAAACGCCCAGATTTGCCTCAGCAATGCTGGGAAGGGGGGAGTTAGCGCTGAATAATCCAAAATACTGTTTTGATCTTTTGTGCACCTTGGCCACTCACGTCTGGCCCAGCATGACAGACGCCAAAGTTATTTTGACCAGGAAATGGCAGTCTCCAGCCTCTAGATGCAAATCTTGTTTGCTGGTTCACTCTCTGGAGAGTGATAATCCTTGCCTGAGGCAGACAGAAAACTTGGCGGCCCGCGACATGGGGGAAGGGACAGAGAGAGGAGGAGACAGAATCCAAAGCAGGCTCCAGGTTCTGAGCCACACACAGAGCCCGATGCAGAGCTTGAACCCACAAACGATGAGATCGTGACCTAAGCCGAAGTCGGACACTTAACCAACTGAGCCACCCAGGCGCCCCTGTATTCTGTATTCTTTTTTTTTAATAGTTTTTTTGTCAAATTGGTTTCCATACAACACCCAGTGCTCTTCCCTACAAGTGCCCTCCTCCATCACCACCACCTCTTTTCCCCCCTCCCCCTTCAACCCTCAGTTTGTTTTCAGTATTCAGTAGTCTCTCAGGTTTTGAGTCCCTCTCTCTCCCCAACTCTCTTTCCCTCTTCCCCTCCCCATGGTCTTCCATTAGGTTTCTCCTGCTCTCCTGTTAGACCTATGAGTGCAAACATATGGTATCTGTCCTTCTCTGCCTGACTTATTTCGCTTAGCATGACACCCTCGAGGTCCATCCACTTTCCTACAAATGGCCAGATTTCATTCTTTCTCATTGCCATGTAGTACTCCATTGTGTATATAAACCACATCTTCTTGATCCATTCATCAGGTGATGGACATTTAGGCTCCCTGTATTCTGTATTCTTTTTTTTTTTTTATTCTGTATTCTTAAATACTATGTCTGCTCATCATAGAATGTGTAGGATCAGGAAAAAAAATCTGCTCTAAAACCCTGACAGTTTGGAATAGCCACAGGTTTGTCTGTTGACCTGGTGACCATAAAGGGCCACGAGATGGCTGTGGCACCTGCTGGAGCTGAGCAGGAGGCCGGTGTGCAGGAGGGCAACCCGGCAGGCGGGCAGTGCCCTTGCCGCCCACCGCTGTGTGCTGGGGGCCCTCATGCAAAGGTCGTGGACACTGAACTGCAATGAGCCCCCTTACGGAAGTCTCAGGAGGGTTCCCTCCAGCAAGTGCCCCAGAACCCACAGGAGGCTGACGCCTTGACCACCTCCCCACCTCCCACCCCCCGCCCCCTCCGCCAGGTGAAAGTGCCATTACAGTCTGTGTCCGCCTTCAGAAACAGCATCTGGAGCATCTCATCTGGCACACTGCTCAGAACCTTCTTCACGGCCTCAATGAAAACCTTCATGTCCAGGGCTTCGAAACAGAAGAAAGAGTGTCACCCACCACACAGCTAGCCTCAGGGCTGGTCAGCGGCCACGCTGCTCTTGGGTGTCCCGGCGCTGAGAACCGGTCGGGGGGCTGCTCTCCTGCATCCACCTGCTCAGCACCCAATCAGCCCACAGACACGGGCCACACACCTCCCAGGCCCCACAGCACCGCTGGGTGAGAAAGGATCTGATCCCGTTCCTGAACAGGCAGGCAGGCCAGGCACTGAGACAAAGGAAAGAGAAGAAAACTCAAAACAATGAGAAGAAAAACGAATAATGGCAACAAAGAGACAGAAATTAATTCAGATTCACAGAAGAAGAGGTGAAGTCTTTTAAAGGCAGTTAAGATGCAAACTTTGGCTGGAGGGCAAGACGGGGAAGGGAAGGGAGCGGAGAGGGAGGAGATACTCTCCGCAGGCTAGATTTTGCCACTATGAGGGAATCTGTCTGCCTGTGGGCCAATATCACCGACTAGACTTTTTCTTTTTATAATCACAGTCTATAAAAAGTGCTTCTACAGTCCCCGACAATATCTGGAATCCACGCCCTGAAGGCCGCGCGTTTTCCGGCTCCTCTCAGACCTCCCCTCCCACTGCTGTCTCCTGCATTCTCGACTCCAACCACAATGTCCCCACGCCACTTCTCACAGCACTGAGGGCACTCCCACTGCGAGCCTTTAACACCCCCTCTCTGGTCCCCTCTGCAGGGAAGCCTTCCTGGGGACTATCTAGGGAGGCCCCCGCCCCACCTCCAGCCTGCTCCCCTGCCCCCACGACCTTCCTTGCTACCGCCCTCGCTCTTCGAGGGCAGGGGAGCATGTGCCCTCCATGACTGGGTCCGTGGCACACAGCACACTTGTCCCCGCGTGTTGCTGTGGACACTGGGATGTGGACACGAGGACACTGCGCGCTTCTCTACGTGTATTCGCACTGACCATGTAAGGAAAGGGACGGGTGAGGAAACTGTGGCACATAGCGGTGAGCTGCTGTGCCCAAGGGCACCAGGTGGCGGCTGAGGCTGACCTCACCCCCCTCCCCACCCTGGCAATCTGGTTCCTCTGTGTATGGGTTGAGCAGTCCATGACACAGAGCCTTCCATTTGGGAGGGAGCCAGGGGCCACAGGGCCTTTGTGCAGCGTTGAATGAACAAATTCCCCTTGAGAGCACCACAGGGGCCGGCCCCTCTCTCAGGTGTCTAAGAAGCCATATATATTGGTCCCACCATGTTATTTTAATACACTTTTTCTTGGGGCGCCTGGGTGGCTCAGTTGGTTAAATCTCCGTGGTTCGAGCCCCACGCCGGGCTCCCTGCTAACAGCTCAGAGCCTGGAGCCCACTTCAGATTCTGTGTCTCCCTGTCTCTGCCCCTGCCCCACTTGTGCTGTCTCTCTTTGTCTCAAAAATAAATAAAACATTAAAAAAATAAATAAGTAAAAATAATACATTTCTTCTTACAGCCATTTTCTGAGAATAGCAATAGACACAAAGTATTTTGGAAAGGAAATATGCACTGTGGGGTCCAGGTAGGGCCCCTTTTCCCGTCTAAAAAGTAGCCCTCACCCACCTCAAGCCAAATGGTTAATTAATCGATCAAAACTTGCATGTGAAAATATCACTGCCCTGGGGAGGGGAGGGGACCACCAGAATCAGGCAGCACACTCTGTGGCAGGCAGGGAATGTTCTATAGCTTGATCTGAATGGTAGTTTCATGAATGTATGCACGGGAAAGATTCCCTGAGCTGGACCCTAAGACCCATGCATCTGTGGCAGGAAAATTACTCTTCAGTGTAAAGATGCACGTATTTAACTTCGGAATTGCACACAGTGTGAGCGCTCTAAGCGCCTTTCCCCGTGCCTCCAAGCTTAGCCACCCCTTCCAGCTCAGAAGAGCGGATGTTCTGATAGCCAGCTCTCCCTAACCTCGGTGGTCCTGGGCCCTTTCCTCAGGGAGGGCCCACCCTCACCCCCATCTTCCACTTGCACCCCACTGAAAAGCTCCCTCCAGCACCCAGCACCGGACACCCCCTCCCCCCGCCACCCCCCCTCCACTCACTTTCCTGAGCCACCAATGACCTTGGACCGCACCTGGTGGTGCCCTTCCTTGCCTTGGGGCCTCCTGCCTTCAAGCAGTGACCCCGCTGGTCACTCTCGTCTCCTGCAGGCTCTGTTGCCCGTCCTGCCCTGTCATTTGGCATCTGCCTCCGCTCTTCTCCTCACGGCCCCATTGCTTCTCTGACACTCTGCAGTGACCTCCTCACCTATTCACCCATCTCTGCATCTCAGGAGACAATGTCTCTCCCGTGTCTCTCCCTCTGGCCCCTTCAACTCAGCATATTTACAATCCAGCTTATTATCTTCATCCCAGCACGTGCTGGCCTTTCCTGTGTTTGTCATCTCGGCTAATGGCGTCACCTCCAGCTAGCCCCCCAGGCTGCGGACTTGAGGGGAGCACCCAGTGTCCTCCTCTGGGCTCCTCACAAGGATCCAGTGCTCCTGGAGGGTAGGTACTGTCGTTCCCCCATCCTGCAGGTGAGGACACTGAGGCACGGAGACATTCTGGGCTCACTCAAGAACAGGTAACAGTGCCGTGAGGATGTGAAACCAGAAGGCTTCCCTCCTCTCCATCAGAATGTCTACCGCCCTCCATAGGGCGGCCATGCGAGCAGCCAATCCCCTGCCTCCCACGCCCCTCCGACCCACTGCCGAGACCCCTGCCCTTCTCCAGCAGCTCCAGGCGTGCGACGTTCCCACCAGCCTGCTGCTGGGGCTCAGGTCCCCTCCCGTGCATCCTCCATGGCTGCCTCCCTCCCAGCCTTGCCCCCAGGACACCCCTCACCGTCCCCCTCCCCATATAGCAACACCCCTACACCTCACCTCCACCATTCCCTCCCCCATCTCCTGGGAAACCCCCACTTGACCTTTCTATCTTTGTAATGCCAAAAGGTAGGATTATGGACTGTTTACCTCTATTTTTTTTGACACTTATAAGCATTTTAAAAAATTAATGCTATATTTAAAATATTTAAGGGGCGCCTGGGTGGCTCAGTCGGTTAAGCATCTGACCTGGGCTCAGATCATGATCTCACCGTTCATGGTTTCGAGCCCCGTGTGGGGCTCTGTGCTGACAGCTCAGAGCCTGGGGCCTGTCTGAATTCTGTGTCTCCCTCTCTCTCTGACCCTCCCCTGCTCACTCTATCTCTCTCAAAAATAAAAATAAAAATACAAGTAAATAAATAAATAAATAATTTAGGAAGAAAGTGTTTCCTAGCCTCCCCTCTGCTGTGCAGGAGGGAGTATGTCTGTGCCCCACAGGGCTTGCATTCCTGGAAGACGGTCACCAGGCATGAGCACTGCATGGTCATGACCACTGGCTCTCCTGGGAGGGCGACTTCCTTCAGGTACTTTGGTGTGTGAAGTACTACACGCAGTGTGGGCCGCCCACAGAAGCAGTTTCCACGTCAGGGCGCCCAGGCCCCTGCATTCAGGCCTGTCTGTCCCCTCCTGTATAAAGTCACAGGAAAGCCACGGCTTCGTGACAACTGAATCAAATCCGACAGAGGCTTGGTGACCCAGGAAGCTCTGTACTAACACTAATTCTTTTTTCAAAGTATTCTTTTAGGGGCGGCTGGGTGGCCTCAGGTCATGATCTCACCGTGTAGGAGTTTGAGCCTTGGGTTGGGCTCACTGCTGTCACTGTGGAGCCTGCTTCAGATCCTCTGTCTCCCTCTCTCTCTCTGCCCCTGCCCCACTTGAGTGTACCCATGCATGTGCTCTCTCTCTCAAAAATAAATATTTTTTTAAATAAAAAAAGGCATTTTAAAAATTTATTTTTTAAGGTAATCTCTATACCCAACATGGAGCTTGAACTCACAACCTGAGATTAAGAGTTGCACGCTCTACTGACTGAGCCAGCAAGGCACCCTTGACACCAATTCTCACTGTGCCCAGCAGTGCTTGGTGAAATGTCCGTTGGCGAAAGTGGAGTGTGCCATTCATGTCCCTCAGGAGCACCTGTATGGAAGGTCAGTGCCCCACTGGCTCACGAGCTTGGGGCTGCAGGGCTGCTCGCCCTCAACCCCCACCCCCAGCAGTCCGCAGGCTCCCCCAGGCAGGCCCCAGAGGCGGGGCACATGGACACTTTGAAGACCTCCTGGGATATGCCTGGGCACTCCCCCTTAAGAACCATGGACCTTCAGGGCACCTGGCTGGCTCAGCCATGGAGCATGCAACTCTTGATCTCGGAGTTGTGAGTTCAAGCCCCACACTGGGTATGGAGATTCTTAAAAATCAAATCTTAAAACCCACAGACCCTTCTCAAAGACCTCCAATCAACAAATTAAAAAAACTAAGGCCCCGCAAGGGAACTTGCTGAAACGAGAGGAGAACCCCAGTATCTCCCATTTTCCCTCCGAGGCAGTCACTTATACTCAGTGTTCCTAAAAATGATCTTATTTTCCTTTACCCTGTATCAACAAAAGGTGAATTTCCTTTCCTCCATTTAAAACGTGGTCAGGTTGGGCGCCTGGGTGGCTCAGTTGGTTAAGTGTCCAGCTTCAGCTCAGGTCATGATTTTGCAGTTCGTGAGTTCAAGCCCTGTGTCGGGCTCTGTGCTGACCACTAGCTCAGAGCCTGGAGCCTGGTTCAGATTCTGTGTTTCCCTCTCTCTCTGACCCTCCCCTGCTCATGCTTTGTCTCTCTGTCTCTCAAAAATAAACAAACATTTAAAAAAAATTTTTTTTAATTTGACGATTTAAAACATAGCCAGGGTGGTTTTTATTTTAATATACAGAAATTCTTTTCACATTGATATGAAAAGATCTCATGACATATTAGGTAAAAAGCAACAGGGGAAACGTGATAAAAATTATTTTTTTAAAGAGGAGAGGGAGCGCCTGGGTGGCTCAGTTGGTTAAGCGTCCGGCTTTGGCTCAGGTCATGATCTCAGGGTTCGTGGGTTCAAGCCCCACGTCGGGCTCTGTGCTGACAGCTCAGAGCCTGGAGCCTGTCTTCGGATTCTGTGTCTCCCTCTCTCTCTGCTCCTCCCTGCCTCAAGCTCTGTCTCCCTCTGTCTCAAAAATAAACAAAATGTAAAAAAATTAAAAAAAAAAAAAGAGGAGAGGACAATTGAGATCCTTTCTCAATCCATACGGATATCGAATCAGCATGGCAGGCACTTCAAATGTATTACAAAATTACATCAATTATAGCCCAATAAAGCTGAAATAAAAAAAGCACGATGTGGAACAGCACGGACGGTAGGCTGCTACTGCAGGAAGAAGCAGGGCAGTGACCACCTGAACGTCTGTGCCTCTGGCGGGTCACAGGAAACCGAGAGCAGTAACCAACTACGGGAACAGAACTGGGCAGCTGAGGGCCGGGCCCAGGGGCACATTGTTCGCTGTAGACCAAAACAGTATCATGGGAAAAGCACCTTTCGACGTGTGAGCTGCATGAATATACTGCCTACTCAAAACAAAACACAACTAAAATTGTGGCCAAAGTTGGCCCACACAGGTGGTGGCAACTCCCAGCTGCCAAACACCAACCCCAAATAGCTCCAACTAGGAACCACCTCATCATCAGGTCCGACGCACACCTTCCCTCCCTGCCTCTCACTTGTCCATTTGTCCACGGGGCATTTGCTATCCGCCCACAAAGCAGTGTGGCTGTAAAACTCAACTTGATGGGGGCAAGGAGCTATGTCCCCAGAGTTGGTACTCAGAGCCTAGCAGATATAAACCAAGATGCCTTTAAGTATTCCTTTATTTACCTTGATGTGTCTCAGCCCCAGGAGAAAAATTAAGCTCTAGAGAGAGAAAAAGTTTGATGCAAAAAATGATGTTCTTAACAATGTTATTTAAATTCAATGAAACCTAAATGTCCAACTATAGGGGAATGGCTTAGTCCACCAGTAGTAATGGCGTCCATTAGTAATGATGGTCTGGAAGACTACGCAGCAGTAGGTAAAAGCCCTTCAGGTATTATACATTAAGAGAAAAAGATGGGTCTGAAGTTACATACGTAGTATAATTACAGACACGCAAAAACACACAGAGCCACCCGTGGCAGAGATACTTGAGGCGGCCCCAGGATGCCTGCCTCCCAGGAGTTCATGCCCTTCCGTGATCCTCTCCTCTTGAGTGAGGCAGAATCTGTGACTCGCTTCTAACCGACAGAATATGGCAGAGGTGACAGATGCATGGGGCTATGCGCACATAACTGCCTAATTACAAGACTGTAGCACACATCTTGCTGGAGTTGCGGGCTCCCTGGCTCCTGTGGGCCTTGAAACCCGCCATGTCGGTGAGTCCCACATGGCCAGGAATAGGGGGCTGCTGTAGGAGCTGAAAGCAGTTGCTGGCCAACAGCCAGGAAGAAACAGATGCCCTCAGTTCTGCAGCTGCGAAGAACTTAATCCTGCCAACAACCTGAGTGAACTTGGAAGTGGATCCTTTCCCCGTCAAGCCCCAGATGATACCACGGCCCCAGCCTAGTGAGCAGAGGAGTCCGCTAAGCCATGCGCCCAGGCTCCTGACCCACTGAAACTGAGACAATAAATGCGTGAGTTAAGCCACTAAGTTTGTGGGAATACTGTCACACAGCACTAAATAATAAACCATACTTGTGAAACTGTTTGGAAGAAAATACACCAAAATGCTGACAGTTGGTTACATTTGGGTACTTGGACTAGGGGTATTTTTTTTTTCTAGATACAAAATAGCCTCCAATATGCTTACAATATTTATATGATGACAAGGTTTTAAAGGAGACACTGAATGTAAAACCTGCTTGTCAGATCTGAACCCTCCACACACACAGGTACGGGTCCCACTCTGTGCAAAAACCAGAGACCGAACCCACAAGGCAGCTTTACCTCCGGTTGAGTCAACATCATCCTCAAACGTGTTCTCCATCTTGGCCATGGGCAGCTGGGTAAACAGGTGAGACTCGTGTTGGCTAAGGGTGATGGATGATGCTGGCGAGCTAAGAACCTCCTCGCTCTTCTGGAATCCACCGGGGGTGGGAACCTGGAACAAATATGACTACAGGAACCAGGGACTGAGAAGCAGCACATCGTATTGAAACAGAGACTCTGGAGAAGGACAGGGTACGTAGGGTTACTGAGAGGCCATCAGATAAATCGTAACCACTTTAGACCTAAGAAGACCAAGAAAGATCTCGATGGGCTCTCCTGACTTCGGGGAGTTCCCTATTGTTCCCATTCTGCAGTCTCATGACTGAGGCTCAGCGAGGTTGGTGAACGCAGCCAAGGTCTCTCACCTCACACGTACCAGGACTCCAATTTCTAATGCTTCCGTTCGGTAACTATACTGTTTCAATCTTCAGAGCTTAGAATTCAAGACCCTAACCCTAAGGAATTCAGTTCCCTCTTCCCCAGTCCTGAGCATCCCAGACACCTGCCTCGGTCAGGGTCAGATCAGATCGTCTGCGCACACACCAGGGCTCCCGCAGACACCCTGATGGGGCCTTCGGCTTCCTCCTCCCACTTGCTTTTCCATGTCCCCCACATAGATCCCACCCCTCCCGTCCTCAACAACCAATGCCTCCTCCCTGCAGGACATTTGGACACTTTACCACAATGTTTTAGGTCATAAAGGGTTCAGGTCATCAAATGCTGCGTCCCCCAAAACTCTCCAAGAGTGGACCATTAACCATTGAGTGTTCATTGTTCACTGAAAGGCAGTGCCCTCAGAATTGGGCACTCAAGAAGACTGGCTCAAAAAAAGCCAAAAGACAAAATGTGTGTTAAATGGTGCACTCTCCCTACACCAATCCCACCAAACAAGCAAACATTCTCATCCTCCTGCGAAATTTCATTCATGCCCTCAATGTCCACACCCATTTGTTGAGTGCCAGGCACTGGACACACGAGTGAACAGAGTGAAGACCTGCTTTCACGGAGCCCAGCAGATGAGCTCATCAAGACTCCTACAGTCACACAGGCCTATGTTAGACACCTCAGCACGATCTTCGGCCCGTCCCTTCTAGGCAGTCTTACTGTCCCCCCTGTTGATTCTTACTGTGATCCTTCTCCTATACCTAAGCCCCCCTCCCCCACGTCTCTGGCTTACCCCAGACGCTGGCCTTGTGCTGGGACAAGTACAATGATGTCCCCGAACTGGGACAAGAGTTTGGCCTTCCTTTCCAATCCACCCGCCAGCACTGGCATTGACTGTCTTTCTGGAAGGCCTATCTGATTATGCCTTACCCCTGGCTCTGACGCTTTCCAGGCCACCACCACCACCACCCACTCCTGAGTATGCCATTCAAAGCCCTTTGCATTGTAGCCCTGACGTGTGTCTTTTTAGTTTCCATGCACACACCATCGGCCCAGGCACACCAACTAGTCCCCACCATCCCCAAACACAACAAGCAATCCACTTTTACTCACCTATTCCCTCGATGCAATGCAGACCGTCTCCCCTGGATATGAACTCCCACTCATTCTTCAAAGCCTGATTCAAATGACACCTCTTCCAAGGAGCTTTCCCATAACTCTCGGGGGAAAATTCATCATTGCCACCTCCATGCTCCCAAACAGTTCCTATCTGCCATGCATGCATGATGCTTGGCAGGTCTCTCTGTACATGTGGACAGCAAGGTGTGATGGGAAACACACAGCTGCAGCCTCCCTGAGCTCTGGGTTCAAACTCTGCTAATTTATCTGTGGCAGATCACACCACTTCTCTGAGCCACACCCTTCTCATCTGCAGAACTGAGATCGGCGGGGCCCACTGTGCAGGGCTGTGGTGAGACCTAAATGGCCCCTAAACATGTTGGAAGGCTCAGCAAATGGTAGTTACACGAGAAATGTGCAATAACAACTCCTGCTATTACTCCTGTCTCTCAGTGAGCTCTTTGAAGGTAAGGACCTATTTATCTTAATCTTAATTTGTACTACTTTTCTCTGTATTCCCCAGCCCCAAGCACACAACAGACGCTAAGTACTTATCCGACTTGAAGTAATTTGTACAGCCTATCCCACTGTTGCCACAACTTGGCTGGACAAAAGTAAGGATAGTCCATATGGAGACTGGATCAGTAGTCTCAGGTCTGTTGCATTTGGCCAACGTGGTCCTTTTAAAAGGGAAGACAAGGCTGCAGCAGTGCCCAGGTAAGTTACCTACATGGCCTTGTGAATATCGGAGTTTGCTACCCTGATGCAGAGACCTCTCTTACCTTTTGAGACTAAGAGTTCTCTCTTAAGTCCTCGGGAGACACTGGCTTTGACCTAGAATAAGGAATCATGGTCACTTAAACTTTGTAAGACCATGTGGGAGGCTGGCCTAGCCAGGTCACAGGAGGGTGGAAAAGAAGTCAGGGCTGGGGGGGGGAGCGGTGCTGCCCTGTAACCAGGGACACCCCCAGCACACATCTGACCAGCATCCCTTTTCCCACAGGTGCTTCTCCAGCAGGAAGCTTTTCCCAAACTTATGCCTGCAAGCCTTCTTTCCCCTCATGGGAAGGAGCTGTCTTATTGAAGCCCAGGGGCTTCCCAAGTGAGTGCCAGAGGCTTCCCAAGCAGGCCACACCTTCTAGAGTGAGGATGGGCTTAGGAAGCCATGCAGTGAGACCATGTGGACGGACCACAATTCACACAGCAGGAAAATAAACTGCAGGGATGGGCATCTGTCCAAAGGGTCAAATACATGCTCTGGAGGTGGGGAAGGATGGTCCCAGTTGCCATCACATATACCCTCCCCTCTGCCCTCTGGTGCGCCTGGAGACAGGACTTTGGGAGAATGGACAGAGCCCGCCTCACTGCAACACAGGATGCCGTGAGAGTGTGGGAGCAGTTCGGTCCAGAGAGTTCTGCTCTGAGAATATGAAGTGCATATTTCTACTGGGTCAGTGGAAGAGAACACTTTGTTAGGATTATTAGAGTGTCAGTCTGCCTCACCAGCTAGAATCGGAAGAGCACTTTAGGATGGCAGGGGAATGAATGGCCAGGAAAGAGTCAAGCCCCAAACATGCTCAGGGGACAGAGCTCAAGAGCCAGTCTGGCTTGACAAAGGGCTCCAGGGGCTGAGGGGGAAAGGACGAGTAGTGGGAGAGAAGAGAGAAAAGAAAAGCGGAAGCAGAATGTAGACTCTCCAGTATTTCGCCAGGGAGCCTGGGCAGGATGAAGGGCAACTATAGAAATTCATCAGCAGAAGTGGAGGGAAGATTGAAGACTGGCCAACAGTGTCCCAAACTAGATTGGGTTGGCGACAGCTCAGATTTAAAAACCAAAGGAGTGATAAGAGCCAAAGGAAATATTTGGAAGCCAAGAACCAGGGTACTGAGGGAAATGCCAGGAACATTTCCAGGAAAGGAAGCACGTAGGGAAAGTGGCTTCATGCATATGATGTTGGGCTGTCCAACTAGAAATGAACCAAATAACCGGGAAATGTGGGGCCTGAAACTGAGAATTGGCTACATTTAAGGGATAGAAAGAGGAAGGGAAACACACAAAAGACAGAAGGAGGGGATGCCACAGACTGGACCAAGATGGTAAGAAAAACACAAGGCCACTGAACATGGCCATTGAAGGTCACTGAGGACAAAAGCTGCAGAAGTGCATTTGTAAGGCCACTCTGTCAAGAATATTAGGTACGTATATGCTGGCACATGCGCAGAAACAGAACCTGCAAAAAAATACTCCAGATTTGATGGTGGTTATCCCTGGCAGGTGGGTTGTGGATGATTTCTATAGTCTAAATTATGCATTTCTCTATTTTGTTTTTATGTTTTTTATTTATTTTTGAGAGACAGTGTGAGCAGAGGAGGGTCAGCAAGAGAGAAATACACAGAATCTGAAGCAGGCTCCAGGCTCTGAGCTAGCTGTCAGCACAGAGCCCAACACGGGGCTCGAACGCACGAATCATGAGATCATGACCTGAGCCAAAGCCAGACACTTAACCGACTGAGCCACCCAGGCACCCCACATTTCTCTATTTTTAATTCAAAAAAATTTCATAGCAATCTTTAGGATTTATTTCAGTGGAGTGTGTCAAGTGGTGGGTACTGATTTACATCACTCATCTGTGAAAGACCACTGTGTAGGAAGGGCTGTGCGGCACCTTTGATAGTGACAAAAAAATAAGGTGAATGGCTAAGGAAGAGGAACGGCTGAGTAAATCAAAACACCTACACTCAGAACATTCCAGAAGAACGCAAGAGGATGAATCTGGCCTTCAGCAGACCCCTAGCAGGGATTTCCTTGAGGTACGAATAAGAAAGATGCAAAATAAAGAGCACACAGTATAATGCCAATTTTTATAAATGACTAATAGGCATGTATTTACACATATAAGAACACGTGTCTACGTACATACACACATTTGTAAACGACTACCCTTAACAATTATGGGATCGAGGGCAAGAGAACAAATATAGGTCCACGTAGCAAGTCTTTTTTAAGTACTTATAAATCAAGTTAATATACTGTTAAATATAACACATTCTAATCTCCTACCTTGACAAATACTTTCGTAACAACCTGGAAAACCAGGTTCAAATTTAGAATTCTTCTTAAGAAACTAAAATAGATCTACCTTACAATCCTGCAATCGCACTATTAGGTATTTACCCAAAGGATATGAAAATATAGATTTGAAGAGGTACAGGCACCCTAATATTTACAGCAGCATTATCAACCATAGCCAAACTATGGAGATAGCCCAAATGTCCGCCCACTGATGAATGGATAAAGATGTGGTGCATGTATACATACATACACAGACACAAACACATACATACAATAGAATATTATTCAGCCATCAAAAAGAATGAAATCTTACCATTTGCAATGACATGGACGGAGCTAGAATGTATTATGCTAAGCAAAATAAGTGAATCAGAGAAAGACAAACACCATATGATATCACTCATACCTGGAATTGAGGAAACAAGACAGATGAACATGTGGGAAGCAGGAAGGGGGGCAGGGGAGAATAGAGGGAAACAAACCACAAGAGACTCTTAATGACAGAGAACAAACTATGGGTTAACGGAGGGAGGTGGGTGGGAGATGAGCTAGATGGGAGATGGTAATTCGGGAGGGTCCTTATTGTGATGAGCACTGGGTGTTATATGTAAGTGATAAATCACTGGATTCTACTCCTGAAACCAACAATCCACTGTATGTTAACTAAAACTTAAACATTTAGAATTCTTGAACTCCTCAGCTAAGTGCCAGAATTTAGCAGTAGAGAGAGAGCCAGCCTCCAAGACCTCTGTGCACCTGCCACACCCAACCCATCCTGGACAACCAGCTTATGGATGGTGGCGAGTGGATGGCCACCTCACCTCCACTGCTCCACAGCGCCCTCAAACCTAGGGGGTTGCTCTCAGAGGTGATGCACTGGGGAACAGGCCCACAAAGAATCAGGTTCAGAGTATTTTGGGCAGGCATTCCAGCATTTAGAGCTGGGGGGGCTGGGGGGCTGAGGGGCTCTAAGGGCCATTAGTAGGTCCACTGGTGAAATTTGAACATGGGAGTCTATACTCTTAGATGATGATTGAATTAATGTTGTTTCCTGCTTTTGACTACTCTACTGTGGTTGTAAGAGAGAATGTTCTTGTCCTTAGAAAATACACACTTGAGTATTTAAGGGCAAAGGGGCACAATGTGATTTATTCTCAAATGTTCAACAAACATATATAATGATAAAAATGTTCACAATTAGTCAATCTGGATAAAGGGGAGTTCTTGATACCATTCTTACAACTAGTTAAATCGTTTTAATTATTTCAAATTACTAAAAGTTTCACGAGAGAGAAGTAGGTGTCTGGCCAAAACACACTGTTCTGTGTATTTTGTGGACTGAAACAAGGGAAAAACACAGGTTGAAGGCAAGAGACGCCCAAAAGAAAAGGTCAAGAGTAAGACTAAGAAGCAGGGAGAAGTACTAGTCCTCTAATACTGGAGGAAGAAAAAACTGAGGTGGAGAACTTTCTACTTAGAATTAGAGAACAGTGATGGTCAGGAGAAGCATCCCCACAAGCACTCCGTCACAGCTACCTGCTCTGGGGAAAATGGTACGGTGGGGCACAGCACATGCTAGGGAAGGGGAGAGAATTACTGGCTTGCTGAATTCGTTTTTAAGAATTCACAGGGGCAGGGGCACCTGGGTAGCTCAGCTGGTTGGGTTGAGCGTCCGACTCAACTCTGCTCAGGTCATGATTCCAGGGTTGTGGATCAAGCCCCACACCGGGCTCCACACTGAGCCTGGTGCCTGCCTGGGATTCTCTCTCCCCCTCTGCCCCTCTCCCCAGCTCATGCTCTCTCTAAAATTTAAAAAAAAAAAAAATTCGTAGGGGCAGATGACTTAAGGCCAAAAGCAGTGATAGCTGCCCTGGAAACAGCCAGGAGATGCCCTCCTGTTCAGCCTTGGGTTGCTGGCAAATCCGTCTTAGGGCCCAGGTGTCCGACCTTTGGGAGACAACTTCAGCCCCAAACCTCACTCACCTGGACCCAATCTGTTCTCCCCAGGTAACCTTGCTGGCTATTTCTGACAAAGGTATAAAGGTATTGGACTTCCATTTCAACTGAGACATCTTGGCGACTGTCTCTCTATGAAGTCAT
>NC_043711.1:81465624-81471157 GCF_006229205.1 Suricata suricatta | reverse complement strand
ACACACACACACACACACACACACACACACACACACCAACTTGTACTCTTCTCCGCTTTATATAATTTGTCAACAATTTTCAGATGCAACCTGACAGCCAAAAAGAGAGGCTTTTCCTTTTCGAACGTGAATAAAAGAGAGCTAAGTCAGGGACTGCTGGGGCTGGAGGGGACCCTGAAGATTAGTATCAAGTTCAAGATCACACCTTAGTTCAGGTCAACAACTCCACCCGCTCACGTGACATTTAAGACAATACTCTTCCTCTCCACACCAGTGCCAAACTCAGGTTCGAACGCCAGAGACTTCAAAATCCCATGATTCAAGAAAAAAGGCAGATTCTCAATGTGGTTCAGTAACTACTTACCCACCTCCTCCCCCAGAAGAGAAAAATACTTCTTAAAGATTGGAGGTGGGGGGAGAGAATATTAAGTCACAGAATTAGAAATTCTTAGGAAATGTTTTAAAGTGATTTTTATTTCATTCGACATTGAATTATTTCTTCTCTCAGCCTTTAAAATTAATAGGGACGGGGGTGCACACAGAGCCAAGCCGGGATAACCTAGAGTTACCTGTAATAACACAAATAGTTTATTCCATTCAACCATGCAGGATTTAAATTGCAAACTAAAAACAGCAGTCATATATAATCATATGTTTTAACTCTCACATCATTTTGTAGAAAAACATAAAATACAAAAACAAAAACGGTGGGTATTGGGTAAGAAACCTTTAGAACGCTAAAATCCAAATGACCATGAGGTGTGACAGACCTCAATAGATCTACTTCCAAATCTATCAACGGGGCCCCCTATAAGAAATACGAATACAAACACAATAAAACAACCGCTAAGAGAGCAACAGAGGAAAGGAACCCGCAGGTAAGTCACGCCTGACTAGGACAAGCCGTGGCAGGTCCCAGGTGTGGGGCGTTTAGATTCTTGTGTTACAGGGCGATTCGGGGACGGGCATTCAGCACCTGTCTTGTCCACAGTTCCCTCTCTGCAGCCCCTGCCGCCCGCAGCCAACTGCGTCCTCCTCCTGGCATACCCTCAGAAGGTCAACAGTAGCCTAACGCTAAGTCACAGCGCCTGTGTCGTCCCCCCGACTTCGTGTCCCCACGTGGGCAAGTCATCATCTCACATGGTCCCTAGAAGGGGGAGTACGGTACACAAAGATACCCTGAGACCATGTTCAGTTAGCCTTTTATTACAGCATACTGTTCCAACTGTTCTAGGACTCGTTTCTAATCTCTTACTGTGCCTAACCTGTAAATTCTCCATCATAAGTGAATCTGTGCAGGAAAAAACAGTATATTTGGGATCCATAACAGCTGTGGTTTCAGGCAGCCACTGGGGCCTTGGAAATGCATCCTCCAAAGATAAGGAAGGACCTGCTGGATTACTAGCAAAGTTCTCCCTGCTTGCAGCCAAACACGTGTTGAACCGCTTGTTACTTCTGTCAAAGCCCCTTCTTTTAGAGTCAAAACTTGTATTAAAACACAGAAGTTGTACACTTTGTAATTTTATTGTAAGATTTTTTTTCACAATTTCACATGCAAAATGTATGTGGCTGATGCTAAGAAACATTGTGCTTTTCTCTGAATGAATCCTGTCCCTCTCCTGATGAAAACTGGCCTCCAGGGGCAACATTTGCAGGAACTTGGGCACTCTTCCATCCTCTTCTGCTCCGGTATCCTATCAGCTTCTTGCGGACCTAAGGAATTAGGAACTCTCTCTGGCCCAGTAGAGATCTTGGGGAAATACCCTTGCGCCACTCCTCACTGAGTCAGTAGGAAGCCATGCTCTGCAGACCCAGGATGCAGGACCTGGAGGAGGGGCGTGTTCTCTCAGCTCCCGGTCCCTGACCTCCTGACAGCAGCAGTGACTCCCGAGTTCATTTTGGAAAGGGTCAGAGAGGTACTCTAGCCATACTCTACCTTTATATATTCAGTCTACCTACTTGTATGCTTGACCTTGGACTTAACTTTAATAGTCTACACTGCAATTTGTGAATCATCTGTTAAGGCTGAAGCTTGGAAACTCATCTCTGCCCCCACTGGAAACTAGTAAAAACCACCCAGCTCTGTTAGAATGTACCCAGATGGGCTGAATCACACCTGCCAACTTCCCAAATCTCATTCTACAACCAGAAATGAAAGTTTAAGGACATCAGTAAATGAAATAAATTCTTCTTCCTCCTCCTTCCTCATACTTGCATCCAGCCTATCCCCACCACCAATTCCTGCAGACTAAAAAATATTCAAAATAAAAATTCTCCAGGAAAAAGGAGAATTAAAAAAAATTTTTTAAGACAGACATCTGACAGAATTGCAAACCGCTGACAGGTCACTTTGCAATACTAACACTCTCTCTCCTGATACTATCTACAAAGCTTTGGTGTTAGCCTGGTTTGCTTTCAGACAGTCACAGGACAAAGACTGGCCTCCCCTACCTGCAGACACTGCTCTGTGCAGGCTATTTCCATTTTACGTTTCAGAACCTCAAAGCCTCCAGGATAAAGAATACAGGTTATTTAAGTTTTAATTTTTACAGTCCGGACTTTAAGGTCTTGGATTAAGGGGCCTACAAAATCCAACTCTAAGGCTAGACCTGCTTATCTACATAACCAAATTAATGAAGCTACCCTACCACCTCAACCAAGCATCTGTGTGTCCCAAGGATGAAGATAACATTTCTTTCCAATTCAGATTAAGCCAAAAGGGAAACAGAACTTCAACAGTTACAACTGCCTAACAATCTGGCTGAAGTTATCTGGCTTAACAGTTCTAACTACAGTCAAGTTCAATGTGGTAAATACAGAATCCCTCCATGGACTGACTTTCAGACAAAAGACTCTTCTACTCGGTTACAGCCTCAAGTTTTAAAACAGTAAGAAAAAAAAACACGTATTGGGGCGCCTGGGTGGCTCAGTCAGTTAAGTGTCCGACTTCAGCTCAGGTCATGATCTCACGCTCATGGGTGTGAGCCCTGCATCAGGCTCTGTGCTGACAGCTCAGAGCCTGGAGCCTGCTTCCGATTCTGTCTCCCTCTCTGCCCCTCCCCTCTCAGGCTCTGTCTCTCTGTCTCAAAAATAAAAAAAACATTAAAAAATTTTTAAAAGAAAAAACAAGTATCAGAACTAAATATGAACTCATCTGGTCTTAAAATTTTATAACTGCAATGTGTGAATCCAAAAGTATGACACAGTCCTAATTTTAAGTCAACACTGACCACAGGCAAGGGTTCAATGTGGTTCAAAGCAATTACTTCCACCTCCACTCTCTCTGCTGACACCAGTCAGATTTGGGTCATCCACACCCTACATAGCAAACTAATCTGATTAGGTTCATCAGGCTTAAAGCCTAGGTTTTGTTTGTGGACTTCGGTGAACTGGGGCAAATATCACTAAGGGCTCCTCACACCAAACCTTACACAAAAAATCCTACGAAATCCTTACAGAAAAACTTCTGTAGAGTTGCCCTCGTTATAGCAAAGGAGAACTGCTTCTGCTTCTTTTCCAAAACCACACTGCATTCCAGAGAGTACACCTTGAAGAAAGCAAAAGTTTCTAAATCCATGAATCTGAATTACTCAATCACCAAATCTTTATTTAAAAGAAAATGGTGAAATGTGTGTTTATAGACTTCAGTGTCACTCAGGGAACACAGGATCAAAATCACTGTCTGAAAACCTAAAGGAGCTGGACTCCCCAATACCACCACCAAGCTGAAAAAGAAACAATAAAAGAACTTACTTATTTTACAAAGTATTCCAAGCCTATCTTAAGCAATGTCCTTCTGGATTTTCAGGCTACAAAAACCCTGTCTAAGCTATTTCTCATCTAGAAATTCTAGAGAACATCAGCCAGAGTTGAAAAACCTATGTAGGGTTTTCTTAGCTTGGGGCTACTTTTTCTATCAGCTCATTCTGATCCCAACAAGAGCCCGGCAAAGGAGGCACTTTGCCAGACTTCATCATCCCCATTTTCCAGGTCAGAACAAGAGAGATCCGTTAGCTGAGAAGTCACAAAGAGGGGCCTGCATGGATTCAAACCTGATGTCCTGCCCCTCACCCCCAGCCATGAGAAGTAGACTTGAACTTGGCAGGCATACATGTAAGGCCAAAGTACAAGTAGGAGGGCTACATCGAGCCCGGGTCACCTGCAGTACACAGTAAAATTTTCAATCTTCTAACTCAGAATTTCTGGAGATGGACTTCAGAAACACATGTCATCAGTCAAGTTTCCCAGGTGACGCTGAAGCCCATCTGTTTGAGGACCACCAGCCTGACTGAATCCTAAATCCAGCCAGCCAGCAGACTTGCCCATTTCCCTGGCCTCGAAAACACAGAACTTGCCAAGCAAACCAAGCAGCTTATTCAAGTTAACGGCACCAGTGACCTAACCTGAAAACGTCAGATCAGAAGACTCTATAGGCCTCAGCCTGAAGAACAAGGTCAACGGACTTGGTCTGAGGTGCACGGGGCAGCAGCCTCACTCCGCCCAGGGTAACTTCTCAGTGCACATACCCAACACATCGACACAAACTCCAAGCATGCCCAGAGGGATCTTCCTGTAGAGTACCGACACAGGGGGTATCCAATTCCTTCTGAATAGTGTGTGCTATTAACTTCTAGAGGAAGTGATAGTCATACGGATTTGACCCTAGGCAAAATCATCAAGTTGGGTTTACAGAGCGTCCATAATTGTAGCAGGCACCCTAAAGATCATACGGAAAATTACCTCCTACCCATTTATTTCATACTGAAAATGGCAGCAAGTCTCCTTTTGAATTCATTTTTTTATGGCATAGAATTTTTAAAAAGGAGGGGGAAATGATGACAATTTCAGGTTATTTCATCGATTCAGACTGCGTTCACTGCCTTTGAAACATCCTTTCAGCGGGAAAAAAAGTTATCTCCCCATGGTATCCAGCAAGCACTATCCAGCCGTGTTTCTCAAGTGGAATCAGCCTGAAAAGACTTCAAGGCAGATGGACCAAGCCTTGGACTTCTCAGACCTTGCACAGTAACATGAGAATGTCTGACAGCAGGAAGCCGAGAACTGTAATGTCAAGAACAGAGAAAAAAGAAACAGGCTTAGAAATAAGCACATTTGAAAAGAAAAGGAAAAAAAAAAAAAAAAACAGTGAAAGGTTTGAAAGGATCAGTCCAAAATTAAGAAAGAAGACTTGGTACCTTACCATTTGAACCTAAAAGAATATACCCAGGACAAGACAAACTTCAGAAGACATGACACTCTTGAAATACAGAATTTTATTTAGAAACTGTTTAAAGTAGAAAAAAACCCTGTCAAGAAAGACCAGGTGGAAAATGGATTCCCAATAAAATGGAATTTTAGGGCAACAAAAGTCTAAAAGGCCACAAAAGAGAAATAGCACCACTGTTATTTGAACAATGGCTAGTTACTTGCATTTTTTGGCATTGTTAATCACTGAATCTGGGTTTTCCTCTGAATCCCACACAGAGCATGCACTACACAACAATTTTATCGTAAAATATCTGCTTTCTACACA
>NC_043711.1:81430213-81465524 GCF_006229205.1 Suricata suricatta | reverse complement strand
AACAAAAGTCTAAAAGGCCACAAAAGAGAAATAGCACCACTGTTATTTGAACAATGGCTAGTTACTTGCATTTTTTGGCATTGTTAATCACTGAATCTGGGTTTTCCTCTGAATCCCACACAGAGCATGCACTACACAACAATTTTATCGTAAAATATCTGCTTTCTACACACGTTTTAGGACAAGCTACCACCAGAAACAAATCAATACAAATACATCAGGGGCTGAACAGTCTCAGTAGTGGGTGACACACAGTTTGCAGAATTCTGCCAAACAAAGGAGCTGAAGAGGCTAGGGGCAAAGCAAATGAGGAAGAGTTAAGGAATGAAATATTTTAAATATTAATAATTAATTCAGACACGGTACTGTATTTTCTGCAAAAGAAAATTAACATTTAGTAACACGCTAACGAATCTGATCTCCATAGAGACTAGTGCACTGGCAAAGTATTCTGGTAACAGGGGAGGGCTGTGGACAGCAGGTCCCGAGAACACCCAGCCTTGCAGAGCCCAAGGCAGCGACGGCCTTCACTGGTCACTCCCTCTGCCAGAGGTCCAGAGAGATCTTGCGGCGTGACCACCTGCCTGCTGAACTTACACTCTAAGCAGCAAACTTCAAGGAGCCAAAGAGGAGTCCCCAGTGGGCAAGGGGAGCAGAGAAGAGAAACCTGTTCAATGTAAACTTAAAAGACAGTAAAATGGGACACGACCCCCATTCCAATCCCAGAGACGTGAGCAAGTCCCCAAAAGTAGTTGTTAGATTTAAAAACTGGACACACCTCATTTCCCAAAAAACACAATACATAGAAATTTTGGTGATAACTGGAAAAATCGTCAGAGAAATGTCCACTGAAATTGAAGCTCTACAACTCAAAAGTGTCAGGGCTGCAACACGCCCTCTATTCATCCAGGCAATGATGCCTCTTGCTTCTTAGAGCAGGGATACAATTGGTCAAGGACACCAAATGGCTTTACAGAGCAACTTTTTAAGCTTTCCTTCAGGGCCAAGGTCTAGGCCTTTGCAGATTCAGACAGCCCTGCAAGGCCTGTGAACAGCAGTTTCCAAAGGTCCAGAGGTCTGGCCCTTCCTTCCCAGACACAATGTCAAACACGTAATATCTGTCATGTTACATTTTATATTTTGAAATATGGAAGCATATTTTAAATACTCTTAAGGCATTTATTTATTAAAACGTTCTCTGCCAAGATTTCACATTAGCTTAAAATTCAAATCAGTCTTTACATTTCTCTACTGAGGTATCCGCCTCAGTGCTTTACATAAAAACACCTTCTCCAGCCATCAGTGTCACCAGCGTCCACACGGGGAGCCCATGGTCGGCCTCTCTGCTCCTAGGTGAGCCAGCTAGGTGTTAATACTGCTCCGCTACAAGGTGAAAGCTCCTAATCAAACTCATTGGAAAAAGAGTGAAACTTCTGCAAAGTGCACTTTAAGAAGAGGTACTTTTTGCTCATGAAAAGAAACCAGTGAGTCCTCTAAGAATAATAAAAGGGAATATTTTACAGTTAAGCACATGATTTGGAGTGAAGAGTTCAGACGTTGCTCTGCTGGTCCAGGCTGTTAGTACTCCTCTTGCTCCTCCTGCGGGCCTCCTTCATCAGGTATCACGAAGCCTTCCTAAAATGGGGAAACGAGAGGGGAGAGCGGTTACTCAGCACCAAATGAACGATCGGTTTCTACTGTGGGGTCCCTTTCCTCATATTTAAAGCCTCTCAAAGTCTACGGCTCTTCCTGTCTCTACCACACACGTGGCATTTAACAGCACAAGGTCACTGATCACTACTTTTATTATACAATGGAAACATATCTCACAAAAGGCAAAAGCTAAGCACAAATTTACTCCCAGAAGTTGATTTCTTGATTATGGTGATGATTTCACACATCAAGTTGTTCTTAAAATGTGTACAGTTCATTATGTCAATTATACCTCTGTAAGGTTGTTAAAAATAAAATAAAATAAAATTTACCCTCACAAGCCCCTGAGGTCATGATGAAGTTCAGTACGATGCCTTCACCTGCCAGTACGTGCGCGGTCCTACAGCCTGCTTTTCCTTCCCGCGTTCTCCGCGTGCAATGGTGGGGGCTGCGGTTCGCCCAGGACGCTCACAACACCCCCAGAGCCGCCTCAGTGCCCGGGAAAACTGCAGGCCCACAACCCCACTCACCCTCGCTCCAGGGCGTTCTGGCATGTGACAGTGGCTACACCACCATAAAATTGCCCTTCCCTTTCAACTATCATCTTTTTTTTTTTTTAACTAAATCTCTACAGCTGAATTTACCTAAGATATGACACCACTAAAATAATACTCAGACTGGCCCAAGGACCCCTGTATCATCATCATCTTTGTTTTCATTAGTTGGCACAGAGCAAGCCCACAATAAGGATTTATGAACAAAAGTATTTTTTTAATCATCCGTCTTCATTCCCCAAAATTCACTTGATATTTTTAGAGAACACTGTTAATGACAATATTAATATTACCTTCTATTTGTATACCGCTATACATACACATTATGAAACACTTAGATATACACTGTAGCTTGATCCTACAGACCTTGCTAGGTATGCAGGATGACACAAAAGCAAAGCCATTAAACAGTGGATATAGCAAGAAACCAAATCCTAAATCTAGGGGAAATCAGTCTTCGCTGATCAGCTAATATGTCATGATTAGTATCTGTGGCTCTTGGCTGTATAATAACACACACGGACCCCAAGAAGCTGGCCCGTAAGGTGCTGTAAGGAAATGGGAACCAGGCACACTCCTGGGAAGGAGGAACGAAGCTATAATCTGACAGGTGTGGGCAGGGAGCATCACATAGGGGCCAGTGCTGGGCCCCAGCTCAGGCCGGGGGCCCTGATAAAACGGAGACAGCACCTCAGGCTGACGGCTCCAAGCTGCAGGGGCCCTTACCACTACCCTACATCCCCTACAGTGGGGATGGAGGTGGTAAGAGCATTTTGTAGCACTCATCACCTATCGGTGGCCATAAACTACAGAAGCAGGGCAAGCCAGCCACCTCCATGTCCTATTCCTGCCTCGAAGGCTCACAGACCTCAAGGCAGAGGCTGAGGTTGAGCAGAGGTGCCCTCCAGCTGACTTTGAGGGGTCAAAGGTAAAGTCTTTTGATAACTGCTATGCTGGAACACGACAAGCATCAGCACTGAGTCTGCTGACACCAACCAGATAAAGTTTATTTCCTCTGGTGGCAAATGGCAAGAAAACATCCTCATGTCAACACATACGTCTGTAGCGTAGAGAATGTCCACGATCCTCTGCAATACGGGGTTGTTTTCCCCCTCGTTCTCCTGGCAAATTAATTCAATGTTCCTTAGCTTTCCAAAGTAGAAATCTCTCTCTTTCTCCAAGTCTTCGACAGTAAGTTTCAATACATTGACCTGCATAAGACATTGAAAAGGGTGAAATATGTGGCATTTATATACCAATAACATCTCAGACCACCAGCTAATCCAAAAGGAGAGATGGCCTTCCAGCAAACTCTCTAACAGGGACAAACACCCACTTTCGTCCAGTATCGGTTTTCCTCAGCTCCAAATAAATAATGTGGGCCTGTTCATGGCCACCTTGACTGTAACAACCCCAGGAAAAGGCAGACCAAACCATGAAATGTGAGGAACTTCTCAGGGACCAAGAAAAGATCAAGGAGATAAAACTAGGGATCTGGAGACAAAAAACGAAGCAAAGTCCACAACCCAGCATGGCAGAGTGGCTGAGAATCATAAACTGCGTGCTTAACAGGGCACTGCTCAGTCAAATCCAGTCTTTCTGCATGTGGAGGTCAACAGAAAGAGAAGGCCTGGTCCAGAGAAGCAGACAGAAATGGCGAGCCAGGAGGGGAAGACTACAGATGACTACTGCTAGCCGAACACAGCTGGAAGTGACAGAGGCCTGGGCACGGAAAACTCACTGGTTCTTGCCGGGCTGCCGTATGTTGGGGATATGGGAAGCGATCCGTGACTCAAAGGAAGAGGAGAACATCCTGGTCCCTGTCTCTCTCCCAAGAGAGTTTCAAAAGGGAGAGAGGACCTGGAAGCAAGGAGCAGACACCCTGTGTTCCACGGTTAGCTCCATGAACATCTCATCGGCTCACCACACGTGCTGCAGGGTCCCCGGACGCCCCGCTGAGGGGCTCTCATTCCCCAAAAAAGGCCAGTGAAGAAACAGATCTCATTGCTTGGACCGGATCTATCTAACCAGAGTAATATGAGTCCTAACAACTCTCATGGCCCTTTGTATATCTGAAGCATGGTACGCATCTTCATTCCATTGTATTCACATCTATAACATGTGAATTTGATTTAACGCTCATGAAATGCAAATTACACAGTGTACCATGCAGCATAAAATCCTCACAGGACACACAGGCTGGGGCCACAGGGAAGGCCAAGCCAGGAAATCAAAGGTGCAGCTGCTAAGAACAACTGGGTAGCAGGGAATTCTGAGAGCCAGAAAGGCACTGCAGAAACCTAGTCCAACCTTCTGAACAAGGGGCAAAACCACTTCTTTAGCTTCCCCACGGCCTTACAAGGCAGCCAGCTACAGCCAAAGGGATCAAGTCCTGTCCCAGGGTGGAAGGAAACTCCCCCTTCATAAGCTGCTGTCAAGAAGCCTCCAGAGATGAGAAGCAAGTGACAAGAACCACCAGGACCATTCTGTCAATTACTTAATTTCAATGCTCATCACCACAAGCCTCAACAGACCAAACCAGAATCAAGGTTCTAAACAGCCTTTCACTATTCCTTTATCAACCACAGAAATCACTTTTTTAAATTTTTGTGTTTATTTATTATTGATACAGAGAGAAACAGAGCATGAGAGGGGGAGGGGCAGAGAGAGAGGGAGACACAGAATCTGAAGCAGGCTCCAGGCTCTGAGCTGTCAGCACAGAGCCTGACAGAGGGCTCAAACCCACAAACTATGAGATCATAACCTGAACCGCAGTCGGACACTTAACCAGTTGACTGAGCCACCCAGGCGCCCCAGAAACCATTTTTAAAAACTGAGAATTTCAGTGAAGTACTACCATCATCAAGTAGCCAGCCAAGCTAAGTCATCTGGTGCGTCCCCTTCTCCCCACCCTCGGCTGCTTGTTGCCTTCTTTAAAGTATCAGCCCCAAAGTGGCATGTGACAGGGGATAGAAGGGCAAGAGCTGACCAACCCCAGCAGTAGAAAGCTGCCTTAAACCCTCAGTTCCAAGGTCCCAGAGCCAGGAAAGAGGGCTTCTATTCACATTAGGGACTGAGAATGAAAAGGAAGTCAAAACACCTTCAAAAGGTATGCTACACTTTGGAGTCTACCACTCATGATTCGCTAGTGCCTCACTCACAAACTCACTCAAACCCCCTGAGCCCTACAACTCATCAAGGGCACCAGAACCCAGGCTTCTGGGCCCTACCTGTGGGGCCAAAGCAGCACCCCTCCACGGGATCACTCAATAATTACAGATCCACAAGAAACACACACAAAACAGTCAGTACACACTAATAAGTCACTGGCTTTCACTCCCCACTCCTCTAAAAGCTTACTAATGAGGTTATTAAAACTCTGTGGCTAGTAATCAATGTCACTCTTAAACCTTTTCTTGTAGTAAAGTAATAGCCATAACCTAGGAAACCCAGGGAGAATGCTTTGGACCTACACTGGCCAGTATGGTAGCTAGGAGTCACAAGTGGTTATGTGGGCACTTGAAACGTGGCCAATGCAACAGACAGGCTGTAAAATATTAAACACATGATGGATTTCAAAGACCTAGTACAGTCTTCAAACGTAAAATATCTATCTCATCGATAACTATTTGTATTGACTACATGTTAAAATGATAACACTGGAAATATTCAGTAATGGGAGTGGCTACTAGGATACTTTAAATTCTAGATATGCCTCACATTTCTGGCTTCCATCCTATTTCTTTTGAACAGTGCTGCTTTGGACTCAAATCAACCAAAAGTAAATTTCTCTAGGCTGTCTTAAGAATGTGGAATCACTGCAGCTCTCCTAAGGAACTGAATACTACGAGGTAATCCATGTAGAATACACTGTTGTCCAAGCGCATCTGGCTCTATTTCCCACATCAGTCACATCTCCCAGACCTCTACACTTTCAACAAAGGGCCACAAATTCAAGTACTTCCAAGGGCCAGAGAGATCACATAAATGAGCCAATGGAGGCAGTAGCAGGGCATTACAGGTAAGGACTCTGGCAACCTGAAGAGAATCTAAAAAATCCTTCACATTACAAAAAAGTTAAAATGGAAACCCCGTGCAAGCCAAAGTGCTTCTGAGGCAGGGCTCAGGCAGCTGGCTCACACCCCAGCGCAGGTCACCTCACCTCCCCAGGCACACTGTCCCGGCTTGTGAGGCCTCACAAGACGAACAAAAAGTGAAACTGAAATACTCGGTAGAGCAATGGCAAACCGCTTTAAAAAGTCAGCCATTTTTACTATTTACATCTGTAAATTTCACCAAAACAATCTGTCTCCTGTGAACTTTTACAAAAGACAATTCAGAATCTATTTCACTCTCTCAAGACCACGGACAAGAACCATAATAATAATTACAATGGTCTTTTATCCACTGCCATTTCCTCATTTACCCTAAAGCCCACTCTAGGACCTGGACAGAACATCAGCTCATGTAGTCCACTCAACTACCATGGGCCAAATGTCAGCCCCACTTCACACAACACAGGTCAGAGGGGTTGAGTGACCCCAAGAAGAAGTGAAGTGGCAGAGCCAGGAAAATCCCCAAATCTATACAACCCGAAGCCTGTGCCCCATCACACAGGACACGAGCTGCGCCAGGAGCAGCCGCCCCACAGAAGCCGCTGCATCTCCTCCTACGGAGTGCGAGAGCAACCCAGCCTTGGCCTGAGGCTGCTGCCTGCCTACATCCTTGCCGGAAAACCAATAGTTTCAGGGAAGTCTCATTCTTCAGGACTTCTGTGCTTCGCCACACTCATGGGGACAATGACCCAGTCACCTGACATTCCCACAGCACCTAGGAGCACAGGGCACACACAAATCGAAGACTGAAAAACAAAACAAACAAAAAACCTTGTGCTCTCTGGGCAGGCTCTCATGTCCTGATCTCCAAGGAGCAGGGTTTGGGTCACAAGACGTTCCAGGCCAAAGTTAGGCCATTGCCTTCAGGTTCTAAGACTTGGCTTCTGGGGCGCCTGGGTGGCTCAGTTAAGCTTCCGACTTCGGCTCAGGTCAGATCTCACGTTCGTGGGTTCGAGCCCCGCGTCAGGCTCAGTGCTGACAGCTAGCTCGGAGCCTGGAGCCTGTCTCCCTCTCTCTCTGACTCTCCCCTGCTCACGCTGTCTCTCTCAAAAATAAATAAAACATTTAAAAAAAATAGGACAGGGGCGCCTGGGTGGCTCAGTCGGTTGGGCCTCCGACTTCAACTCAGGTCAGATCTCACGTTTGCGGGTTCAAGCCCTACGTCAGGCTCTGTGCTGACAGCTCAGAGCCTGGAGCCTGCTTCCGGTTCTGTGTCTCCTTCTCTCTCTGCCCCTCCCCCTCTCATGCTCTGTCTCTCTCTGTATCAAAAATAAATAAAACATTAAAAAAAAAAGACTTGGCTTTTAAGAAAGTGAAAGAACTCGATCCCAAACGCACAGGAATCATACAGCATCCTTGACTGAAAAACTGGAATCAAGAGAGTCGTCCAAAAGCAAACAAACAAAACTCTAAGGACTGGTGAGAAAATGTCTGAAGGTCCAAACTCTGTTCAGATCTGCAGAGACCTCTGACGAGTACCTTCAGGACACCTAACCGATCCTGAAGAACACATTTCAAATCACTGAACCGCTAAGAAAGGAAGAGCAACAGCAGGCTTCACAGACCAGCTCCGCTCTCGCTGGATCTGTAGTGACCCAAGATTTCAGCAGAGAGCCTGAACAGTTCCAGAGCCCTCCAACAGGGTTCTAGTACAGGGGTGGGTGTCACACTAACAGATCTCAGACACGCCCGACCCTGCTGGTCCCCTCCACCTGCACACTCTCGCCCCCCCCCCCACAGCACCCAAGGTGCTCACATGTCACGAGGACAGGGGCACGAGGCAGGTCCCTCCACAAGAGCACAGACAGCCCTCCCACGGTCAGGGCTGCCAAGGGTCCTTTCCCCCAAAGTGACTCCTGTCTGGCAGAGAGGAGGCGCCTACCTGCTGCATCAATTCAGCTGCTTCGTCGTCCCCGTTGCCCACACCAGGGTTCTTTCGCACCATGCCCGGGCCAGCCTTAGGGGTTGCAGTAGTTCTGTGGGTCGCAATGGGCCTCTGTGGAGCTGAGAGAGGAGCAGGGCTTTTTTTAAGAGGAGAAATTTCATGACCCAAAGAACCCATGGGGCGAGCAGAGGCTGTGACCGACTGCTCCCCACAGCCGTGCAGGGAAGGGACCCAACGCAGAGAGCCCAGCACGCACGACAGCTCTCCCAGGTCTTCCCAGAGTGGTTTTCATCCTAGCAGCAGAGTGAAGTACCAAGTTTAGCCACCATTTTGTGCGCTGGGAATGAGCCCCTCTGTGAGGTCTTTTTCCCGCCGGGGTTAAGAGGACTATCACCTGAAAGAGACACCGCCATTCTGGTGCGGACACATGGTCCACCGTAACCTAGCTTCAACCACTCCACAAACTGGGCAACCTCGTGGAGCAGAGGCAAACCTCAACCAGGAGTGAGCTCACAGTCCCAACTGCTGCCGAGCACCCAAGGGTTCCCATCTGGGAAGGAAGATGCCCCCACCTTAGAACCGCAAGCTCCGTGGCTTGGGAAGGGGAGGGTGGTAGAGACTGCTCTGACCACCAATGGCCTCACAACCCGCACCCCGTTCGCCTTTTAGAAGGTAGGAGGGTTTTGAGAGAAAAGCGGGGCCCTGCCGAGGATTTACAGACTTCTCTGAAGTATGTGCTCGCTTCAGCGGCACACACAGACTTCTCTGTAAGTAAAGCCAGAAGAGTAGCAAAGTTAAAACATGAAAGAGCAGTAGAGTTAAAACAATCAAGGATGGGCACCCTGAGGTAAATGTATCACCCACGATTTTAATCATGTACCCAGCAACTATTTTGTAAAGCTGCACATTAAAAATGTCTGATCTTCCTGACACCCCGAACTATTCTGTAACCATAAGGTCAGGTACAGGCACTTCCTCTGTATGATTTCTAGTCTGCATTCATCCCCAACACTGAATGCTTACTGCAAGTCTCCACTTGCCTTTTACCAGCATCTGAAATATGAAATGTATAGGGCTACCTACACAGATCCCCACTCTAAGAAGCTAACATTGAGGATGTGGAAATCAGAACCCTCATACACTCTGCTGAAGAGAATGTAAAACACTGCAGCCACTTTGGAAAATAGGTGGTTCTGCAAAAGGTCAAATAGAGCAACCATGTGACCCAAGAACTGTGTCCTGCAAGTATACGACTTTGGTTATGTGCCCGAAAGAAATGAAAACACAGGCCCACACAGAGAAACCTATATAGGAATGTTCAAAGCAGCAATACTCATAACAGTCAAGGGTGGAAACAACCCAACTGACCATCAACTGATGAATAAAATGTCATTCGGCCATACCGTGGAGTAGAATTTAGCCGTTACAAAACACGACGTACCACCACGTGCTACGATGTGGATGGGCCTGGGAAACATTATGCTAAATGGAAGAAGCCAGACACAGAGACCACATAGTCTGTGATCCTATTTCTGTGAAATGCCCAGAACGGGTAAATCCACAAAGTAGATCAGTGGTTGCCTGGGGCTGAGGGGAAGGGAGGAGCTGGGGAAAAGTAGGAAGCAACCACTATAGGGCACATGCGAGGTTTCTTTTTGTGAGTAATAAAAATATTCTAAAAGTGGATGTAGTAATAGTTGAACATACCTGTAGATATAGTAAAAAGAACTCAACTGTCTATTTTAAGTGGATGAATTGTATGGCAAGTGAATCCTATCTCAATAAAGCTGTATGTCAATAAAGCCATAAAATGAGGAGTACTCAAAGTCCCTCTCTACCTACCAGATGGATCAGCTTCTCTCGATGTGCTATGGGGCCTTAACTAACATTCTTGCCACCTTCTGGAAAAGGAGAAGTCAGCGTCTATAAAACACCTGTCCTGTCCCAAAGCATATGTATGTTTCACGGATACACTGCTGCAAACAGGTTTTGGGAAACCTACCAGGCCAAAACTGTCTAGAGAAGGTCTCTAAAAACTGCCTCCCAGATTCTGCTAGCATCACAGCAAGCCAAAGCCACTTAGCAGCTCCGATTCTAGGGAGGCCAGGGAAGCCTTAAGCAAGCACAGGAAGCTGGTCTGCAGATGGAACGACAAGGCGGAGAGCTAAGCATAGTCCCTAGGAGACCCAGAAAGCCCCTTCAGTTCCTGGGTACTCCCATCCGGCTGTGACTTCCCATCCTAGGGCCCCGTGAAATGTCCTTGTGTTCAAACTAAAGCTCTCTTTTATGCGAGCTAACCTCAGTGCTGGCAAAATTAAAAAAGTAATCCGTTCAGACCTCAAGAATAACCCTCTGGGACGAGTACTAAAATTCCCATTTTACAGAGAAAGAAACTGTGGGGCTGAGATGAAGTGGCTTAAATAGGGCGACAGTGACCCAAGGACAAACACAGGTCTGCCTGACACCCCAATCCATACTTCTACCACGTGGCTGGGACTGTGCTCCTTAATCTCCCTAAGCCTATGGCTGCTCAGAAGACTCCGGCTGAAGGCGGAATGAATGAATACCTGGAATACTATCATTCGGAAATGGGGTTTTTGTTCTGTTGCTTTACCTGCACTGCTAGAGCTGAGAGGTTTCTTCGGTTTGTTCAGAGCTGGAGCAACAAGGGAGGGAGCCACTGCGGTTTCTTGACCTTGTCTGGCAGCTACGGGGTCATAGTCTTTTCCATCATAGTTTGCATCAAAAAACTTCTTGAACCACTGAACAAATTCAAAATTGTCCTGAAACTTTCCTTTTACTAATTTGTCCACAGGGATTATCTGCAGAGAAATATCAAGACTATTTAGCCCAAAGCAAGAGGCTTTTGGCAAGCATCAAACTTGTCCATGCATCAATCAGTATAAAGCTCTGCTGGAAGGAGAAAAAAAAATTCTTAGAGGCAAGAACTTCATGTTAAGTAAGCCCCTGAAAGTTTATAGAGTACGTGTAGTTCTGTTTGCCTTCCACAAATTAGACTTGCCAACCACCCTCCCAGTCCATCAAAAGGAATCAGAAAGGCAAAAGAATAAGGATCAGGTGTATCACACAGAGGTCACACACACACATCCAAAGTGACCGTACGTGACTGTACGACATGTCACTGCACTATGAAGAGTCCGTCTCCCATGCAGCCTGCATGGCCACAGTGCCTATCGCAAAGTATGAAACCCAGAGCACAAACCAACCACGGTATCTACAATGAACTGTTAAGGAAAATTCTGCCTTGTCAATTATGTCTCAGTAAAACTGGAAAAAAATTCATCCAGAAAAAAAGGGGGGAAATTGTCTTAAAAATCGCTCAAGGTACACAAGCAATCCCAGAACAGACTTCTACACAACGGTAGGCTTTTCAAGTTAATTCCAATCCTGTTAAAAAATACTTTAAGGACCCTATAAACTTTTTTTTTACTGTACAAGGATACGTGTTACCAGGTATTATTTCCAATTGTTGGACTGTTGGCCAGAGGGTAATTATTTTAACTCTTTAAGGATTCCAGTTGCTATTGTATTTTTATAAAAAAGAATGTATGTAATAATCTGAACTATATCTAACCCTCTAAGCAAATAAATAGAATTTTAACAAATTACTTTATAGGATACTAAAACATTTACAAACAAAATGTTATATCTAAACTCACTTCTCAGTACTCCCTGAGTACAGAGTAGGTGGGGTAAGGATACAGCTGAAACAAAACGCCATGACTTTGATCACTGCTGAGGTTCATGAGGGATCATCGTATTATTCACTCTACTTCTGTAAGCTTTAGAAACTTTCCTTGTTGAAAAAAAAATAAAGTTTAGGAGTGCATGGGTGGTTCAGTCGGTTAGGTATCCGACTTGAGCTCGGGTCATGATCTCACAGTTCGTGGGTTCGAGCCCTGCATCAGGCTCTGTGCTGACAGCTCAGAGCCTGGAACTGCTTCAGATTCTGTGTCTCCCTCTCTCTCTGCCCCTCCTCTGCTCATGCTCTCTCTCAAAAAATAAACATTAAAAATTTTTTAATAAAAAAATTGAATTCAATAAAAAGAAAAATTACTGCATATAAGCTACACTAGTAGCATCATTTAATATGCCTAACAAAATTATTTTCATTCAATACAAATGCGTATTTTATATATTGTATAAAGACAAAACTAAAATAAGACTGATTTCATAGTAAATACAGACCAGATACACCAGCAAGATAATGAGGGAGTGATTATAAACTTCACTGAAAAAAAGCGCCCCCCCCCTCAAATGACTTAAAAGAATAAACCATTCTAGGGGAGCCTGGGTGGCTCAGTTGACTGAGTATCTAACTTCAGCTCAGGTCATGATCTCACCATCTGTGGGTTCAAGAACCGCATCAGGCTCTGTTCTGACAGCTCAGAACCTGGAGCCTAGTTTGGATTCTGTGTCTCTGTGTCTCCCTCTCCCTCTGCCCTTCCCCAACTCTCTCTCTTTCTGACCCAAAAATAAACATAAAAATTTTTTAAAAAATAAATGAAAAATAAAAGAATAAACCATTCTAATGAGGGGGAGAGGGGAAAAACTGCTTAATTTTGCAGTGATATATTATCCATTAAAACAGAGATAATATTTGTCCTAAAGAAGCCTGGTGGACTGTGTTTCTGGTACCTTCAAATGCTGTTGAGGGCAAAAAGGAACTTGCCAGCACCCTTGTACCTTACTAGAAAAATCAAGTATTTCTAGAATCTTCTCTATTAGAATTACTTATTCTACCATACGGTATGCTTTACAGATGTACATCCAGGGATAAAAAGGATTAGATCTCAGACTAATGAAGATTAAACAGTACTATTTAAAAAAAATCATGAGTACAGATTTATAGGTTGATTCCTCCAAACACTAGTAACTTCAAAATAAAGGCGAGGCGCCCGGGTGGTTCAGTTCATTAAGTGGCCGACTTCGGCTCAGGACATGATCTTGTGGTTCACGGGTTTGAGCCCCGCGTTGGGCTCTGTGCTGACAGCTCCAATTCTGCTTCAGATTCTGTGTTTCCATCTCTCTCTGCCCTTCCCCTGCTCATGCTCTGTCTCCTTGTCAAAAATAAATTTTAAAAAAACATTAAGAAAAAATTTTTTAAAATAAAGGAGAAACTGCAGCAAGAGAACCAAAGGTACGAAGGTAGAGGGAAACTGTTCCCAGTGAATTCTATGTTAATTGGAGAAAAGATCACTATACAAATGTGTGGGGGGGGAACATCCCAAATTATGGGCCAGCATCCACATCCTTAGTAACAATTACTAGTTAAGAAACAACCTAAATTAAAAAAGAAAGAAAGAAAGGAAGAAAGAAAAAAAAAATCTGAAAGAATAAAATTTACTTACTTTGTCAACACCCATTCTCTTAAAACCTGCTTGTAGTATTTTGAAGTTCTGGATGTATTCGTGTTCTAGCTTAGCCTGGAATTTCACTTTCTTCAGGGCAATGGAGCCAGGGAATAACATGTCCATAAACTGACAATAGGCAGCCCCTGAATGAACAACAAGAGAATAAAATACACACTCAAGTCATTAAATGCTAAGATTAAAGAAGCAAGATGAACTTTTACTCAGACCCATATAACCTATGTACAATTCAAAAAATTGTAAATTGATCATATTGGGGTGCCTGGCTGGCCCCCAGAGCCTGCAACTCTTGATCCTGGTGTCGTGAGTTCAAGTCCCATATTGGGGGTAGAGTTTATTTAAAAAAAAACTAATTAATTAAAAAAATAGTAAGGTAGACCTACAAAACCCAAAAGCTTCATTACCACTTGACCTCAAAGTCAATTTCTCAAATTCAGTATCAAGACTGGTTTCACCTAAATTCTAACACACTTGTAATGTGCAAAAAGAAATGTTTCTATGAAATTGTAAAACTATTCTTAATAACAAACAGCATGACAATGAAATGACCACTACAAAGAAAAATGAACATTTAGGGGCATATGGGTGTCTCAGCTGGTTAAGTCCAACTTCAGCTCAGATCGTGATCTGAGGGTGTGAGTTCGAGCCCACCATCAGGCTCTGCACTGACCGCATGGAGCCTATTTAGGATTCTGTCTCTGTCTCTCTGCCCCTCCCCCAATCACATGTGCACACTTGCTCTCTAAAATAACTTTAAAAAAAAAAGAAAGAAAAATTAACACCTAGAAGAGCAAGAGCAGAAATAGAGGTGACTCTGATTTTCTGCAAGGACATACCCTCCTCTCTACTGGCAGGAGTAGGGATTTCCCAAGTACTTTACAGATCTAGGTTAAATAAATGTTTTTCTAAGATGTCTGTCTCCCTGAGGTTTTACATCTCTAAATAAACTTAACCTTAACTTAACCTTAACTTAAACTTATATCAGTTTATAAACAAACTTAAATAGAAGACATTTTTGTGTTCCTCCATTTAATTTTTTTAAAGCAACTACAGAAAATTATTACAAAGATTTCACCCCATTTACTTTCCAATTTCATTCCTTCCTCCACTTGCCCATTTTTTCCATCACCACCCCCAAAAAATATTTTCTTGTTCCTTAACATCTCCACGAATGTAACTCCTCTAATGCCTACCACCCCGCACTCTGCCGACAGGGCAGGGTTCCCTGTGCACTTAACTGCCCTTGTAGGGCTAAAGGTACAAACGAACCAGCCAGGGACGGAGACAAGAAATAGAGGGACTAAGCAAAAGGTGTTCTGCAGAACAAGACTGCCGTAACATGCACGCTCACCTTACTTTCACCAGGCCAATCTGGCTCCCGGCCAGCTCTAGCATAACAATGCCATTGTCATTCTTTTCGGAAAGAAGATGCAAAGGGCAGAAGCGCTTCAGTGACCAGAGCGATATTCTGAGTACAAAGAAGCACCAGAAAGGGAAGGCCTGGTTTTCGAGGTACAAGAGTTACTTCCTTGTCCAACAAAAATATACTGAAGGAATTCTAGGTACCAGGGACTGAATTAGCAATATTTATATTTTTAAAATAGGGATACCAATAGCTTCCTAAATTCTAGAGGACAATGATCATGTTTAACAAACTAAGAGCATAAAGAAGGGCAATCTGTTACATTTAAAGAGTCATAATTTACTAATTGTAGTAAATTGTAGATCTGATGCATAAAAATCAACTTAAAATATACACATGCATAAACACACACACACACACACACACAGATACACAGAAAATGATCTATTATAGTATCTACACCCAAAATACTACTTTACACATGAAAGATATTTTTCTGAAACAGCAAAATAATGTGCATTTACTAAATGCACACTATTCTCAAGCCATCCATAGACTTGCAGCTAAAGTCAACCAAAATCACTTAAAAGCAGCAGTCATATGCTTCTCAGAAAAAAACCTGCTTGATGAACTATCACAGTTTCTTATTTTAGAGCCAGAAAAGTCCCTAGAACCATTATAAATTTAAAAACTAAGAACAAAAACCTGGGGCCCAAGACCACAGAGGCCAGAGATCAAGCTCAGGACCAGACCCCAGGTATCCTGACTCCCTGTCCACCGTTCTTTCCCATAGTACCATCACATATCTCTTAGAACACTCTATGGTTGGGGCGCCTGGGTGGTTCAGTGGGTTGCACGTCTGGCTTTGGCTCACGTCATGATCTCATGGTTCATGGGTTCAAGCCCCACGTCGGGCTCTGTGCTGACAGCTAGCTCAGAGCCTGGAGCATGCTTCAGATTCTGTGTCGCCCTCTCTCTCTAACCCTCCCCTGCTCGAGCTGTCTCTGTCTCTCAAAAATAAATTAAAAACATTTAAAAAAAATTTTTTTTTACAAAGAGCACCCTATGGTTGAATAAAGAAGCATTTCCTGGATGGGCGGAAAGATATACCATGCTGCTTCCCTGCAACTGGCTGAAGCAGAGAAATCATTTAAAAAAAAACTAACACCTCATAAAAATGAACAAGGTAATTGGACAAATCACGAAAGAAATATAAATAGCTAATAAACACATGAGGGTGTAGTCTAAGGCAATGATTTTTTAAAAATAGGGCAAAGATTCACTTATAAAACTGGCTATGCTAACTTTATTCACAGGTGCTAAAAAAATGGAAGTAAGCTTTATGTCTAACAGTCAGAACAATCAATTTGCACACCATCTGCCTGAGTTTACACAGCATTCAAAATACATTTGAGGGGGTGGGGCGCTTGGGTGGCTAGGGCATCCAACTTGGCTCAGGTCATGATCTCATGGTTCATGGGTTCAAGCCCCACATCGGGCTCTGTGCTGACAGCTCAAAGCTGGAGACTGCTTTGGATTCTGTGTCTCCCTCTCTGTCCTTCCCCTGTTCACACTGTCTCTCTCTCAAAACACAAACATTAAGGGGCGCCTGGGTGGCTCAGTCGGTTAAGAGTCCGGCTTCGGCTCAGGTCAGATCTCACGTTCGTGGGTTCGAGCCCCGCACCAGGCTCTGTGCTGACAGCTAGCTCAGAGCCTGGAGCCTGCTTCCAGTTCTGTGTCTCCTTCTCTCTCTGCCCCTCCCCCTCTCATGCTCTGTCTCTCTCAGTATCAAAAATAAATTAAAAAAAAAAAAAAGGAAAGAAAAAAACACAAACATTAAAAAAATACTTTTTTTTTTAATTTGGGGGGGAAACTCAAGATTTAAAATTAAAAGGGTAAGATACAAAAGCATACCTATAAAATATGTTCATATATATTTAAATAGCCATTTTAATATATACGTATTGAAAAACAACTAGAAGAAAATACAACGTATCAGATTAAACCATATGAAATTACTGTTTTGTAGATCAAAAATGATTGAATAGTGGCCATCTCTGGGGGATGGTACTAAATGCATTCTATTTTTTAAATATTCAACTAATGTACTGTGGTAAATATTACTTTTTAAAAATTTTTAAATTTTATTTTGTTTTTAAGTAAATTCCACACCCAACATGGGGCTTGAACACAATCCTGAGATCAAGAGTCACACGCTCCACTGAGTGTGCCAGCCAAGAGTCCCAGTAAATATTACTTTTATAATTAAAATACAAAAAAGAAGGTAATTATCAGCTGCGTTTCACAAAAGGGCTGAAAACTCCTGGCCTATAAATGTCTCAACAGGGAACAGGGCAGAAGGGGCCTGCCCTCCAGTCTGCCTCAGTAACAAAGGCCGGCAACACAAGCAGGGCCCTCTCAGAAGGCTGCTGACCCAACGATCTGGGGCAGAGAGAACAGGCCCGCATGACCTGTGGCCTGAGGATGTGGACAGCCTTGCGGGTAGAAACAGCTAGAAGCAGCCGTAGGGCCACTGCGTCAACTACCAGGCCTCATCAACTGCCACGGCCCCATGCTACCAAGGTCTGAGCTGCAAGCAGAGAACAGGGAACAATGCAACCCCTGCTCCAAAAGTTTGCAAGAACTCAAGTGCACTGGCTCTCAACCCTTTCGGGTGCAGACACTCCTGAAGAATGAGATGAAAGACGTAGCCGACATTCCACACAAGAGGTGCTTCCCTAGCAGAAGACTCCAGATGAAGAGCTCCCACAGAAAACACAGTAACGACTACACGTAAGCACGTTCAGACTTTAGAGAACAGGTGAGGTGTGAGTCATCTTAAGGGAGGAACAAAATTTGGAAAAAGAAGGCTAGGAGGAGCCATTAATGCAGACATTACAAACCCGACTTGGGGCACCTGGGTGGCTCAGCTGGTTAAGCATCTGACTTCAGCTCAGGTCATGATCTCACCGCTCCAGAGTTAGAGCCCAGAATTGGGCTCTGAGCTGACAGCTCAGGGCCTGCTTCGGATCCTCAGTTTCCCCTCTCTCTCTGCCCCTCCCCTGCTCGCTCGCTCTCTCTCTCTCTCTCTCTCTCTCTCAAAAATAAACATAAAAAAAGACTCTTTCTCTCTGCCCTTCTACCCCACTTGCACACACTCTCTAAAAATTAAAAAAAAATTTTTTTATTAAAAAAAAATCAGGCTCAAGGTATTTTAACATGGGAAAAATAATCCTATTTTAATTTTAAAAGCAGGAAACAAAACTGTCCAACACATACATGTGCTTGTACGTGTTATTTAATTTAAGGGTCTGTAAGAACAACAGACTGGGAGGGCACCTGGGTGGCTCAGTCAGTTAAGCGTCCGACTTCGGCTCAGGTCATGATCTTATAGTTTGTGGGTTCGAGCCCCGCATCGGGCTCTGTCCTGACAGTGCAGAGCCTGGAGCCTGGTTCAGATTCTGTGTCTCCCTCTCTCTCTCTGACCTCCCCCCTACCCCCCTCATGCTGTCTCTCTCCCTCTCTAAAATAAATAAAACATTAAAAAAAGGGTTTTTTTTAAAGAACTGGAAAGACACCAAATGTCCACTCCTAGCAGGGTGCTCCAAGAAAATTATAGTTGAAAAAGAAAGCAAAGTGGCATGAGATACATGGATGCTCTCTGGCATATAGAATGTGACTAAACATGCTGCCACCTGTGTAAAAAGGAGGACAGAACACACACTCACAACCACAGATGGACGTTCTTGCTTGAACATACACCCGCTCTCTGGAGCAAAAAAAATGGAATGGCCAGTTGACAGGGTTAGGAGGACACTTTTTAATTTATCTTTTTTTATCTTTATCTTTTTGTTCCTTTCGAATTTTAAACCATTTTGAAACCTTCAATTACTCAAAAAATAAAAACTATACATACAGGGTATGCCAATTATGTTTAACAATTACAGGAAAGTACTGAAAATACAGCTAAAATGAATGACTTTGGGCAAGTTACTTAACCTCGCTGTGCCTCAGTTTCCCCATCTATAAAATGGGGGCAACAGTCCTTACTTCCCAGGTTATGTATGTATGTAAAGCACTTTGGAAAGTGCTATACCTGTGAGCCTATGATAAGTGCTCAATAAATAAAGCCATAATTAAGGGAAAAAATACATCTAAAAGACAACAACGACTGTAACTTGTGACATTACAGCAGATTATGGGTTTTCTTAATGTTCCATAAGGAAGACCTAAATTACTCATATTAGAAAAAAGCTTCTTGAGGTGTTTAGGTGGTTCAGTAGGTTGAATGCCCGACTTGGGCTTAGGTCATGACCTCGCGGTTCATGAGTTCAAATCCCACATTGGGTTCTGTGTTGTCAGCGTGGGGCTTGCTCAAGATCCTGTCTCCCTCTCTCTGCCCCTCCCCAGTGCACATACACGCACCCACAGGCACATGTGCTCTCTCTCAAAAATAAACATTTAAAAAAAAGTTTCTTATCATTTTTGTTTTAATTATGGCAAAGAAAAATCAAGGAGGTGCTTGAGGAGTCAGGCAAAAAAGTTGAAAGAGACTTTCTTGAGCAGAGGTGTGACTCAATAAAAATGGTCTCAGCGCGCCTGGGTGGTTCAGTCATTCAAGCAACCAACACTCTGGCTCAGGTTAGGATTCCAGGGTCGTGGGATCGAGACCCGCGTTGGGCTCTGCACTGAGCATGGAGACTGCTTAAGATTCTCTCTCTCCCTCCCTCTCCCTCTGCCCCGATCCCCCACTCATGCATGCACTCTCTTTAAAAAAAAAAAAAAAAAAAAAAAAAGAGGAGATGGGGGGCTCTGAGAAAGGCTGCAGAGCACTGTAGTGCTCGAGTGCGTGCAGGGGAGTCCGAGGGATCCAGTGCCCAGTCAGGAGGCCACCATGGCAGCACTGCCAAACTGCGAAGGGGCTGGCTCCAAAACATCCCTCGGAAGACATACCGCACTTGGTGAGACCTGAAACACTAGAAGAACGGTGAAATCGTGACCCAAAATGGAGTGTCTGGGAAACTTGAGGAGAAAACAAAGCGGGGGAGGCCTGGTGAGGGGCGTGGTCACAGCCCGAGCCACACAAGCAAGCCTGACAGGCTGTTTTAGGGAAACTCAAGGGCTCCTGCAACACGCTGAGGAAGAGGGAGACCTAGCGTTTGCCAGAGGTGTCTGCCCACCTCACACCTCTCCTATTCTGTGCAGCACAGGAACTACGGAGGAGGCCAGGCTAGGGGGGAAGACAACAGGAGAAGGGGAGACAGAACATTCAGTGAGGGCCACTCTACACGTTCAAAGCACCAGGCTGGACCCTTGGAAACACGCAGAGGGGCCTGAACATGGACTGGAGCAGAGGAAACAGGGCAACCAGCATCCCCTCTCCGGCACAAGCAATCCCTCATCCAAATCTTCCTCGGTGATGAGGGCTTTTTCCTTGATGGCTATCCTTCCAAACACTCGGTGGCTAGCTCGCAACAACAGGGAAACTATGAAATGGAAATAAATCCTGAAACAACCCGACAGCTCTGTCACTGAACGTTATCCTCGCCTTGCCTCACAAGAGCCAAGCAAAGGCTTGTCTCACTGTTGGGACGGGGCGGAGAGTGGGGGTTCACAACGCTGACAAAACTCGACCATTTCACAGGCAACCAGCACGTTGATCGTGTAGGACGTCAGAGCTTTGCCCCCTCAAGAGAAAAGCCTATTCCTACCCTTCTAGGCTTGTGTTTGGAAGAAAATTCTAGTCATCTTGATCCTCTGCTATCAGAGGTAAGACCAAGAGGGACCAGGCACCAGCTCTGGTTAAAGGCTACGGGAGGCTGCTCAGGCCCCGGGAAATTCAAGAGTCTGAGGAACCTCACTTTCCCTCCGACTCCAATCCCCTGGCAGCACGCCTTCTCCATGGACACAGACTCTGCAGCTCATCCTGTTTGGTCTCATACTGAACGCCAAAACCTGGTTTTCTAAACATCAGTGTGAAACACAACGCAAACATCCACATACTTGGACAGAAGTCCTAAACAGCTCTCAAGAGGAAAACGAGCTATGAATGAATAAAAGTTTGTTTACAAATCACGGTCAAGTGTCCTGTACTCAGCACTTTCTGCTGGGGAAAAGCACTTTATCCAGGATAAGAAAAATGGCAGGCAGCTCACAAAATGGAAATTCTTCACGGGGACTTCTAATGACACAGTATCACTAGAATTACTCATATGCAATTCAATTTGTTTCACTCTCTTCCAAATGCTCCTTTTAAAAAATATATCCTCATGTATACAGCAGAAAGCGTGTAGGCCCTGTGGTCAGAAAGATCTGGGTTCAAAACCAGCTCTGTAACTCGAAAGCTGTGCCCACTCCGGCAGCCCCCTCTCTGTAAGAGGAGCAGGCACATCCCCGGAGAGACCCACACTCACCTCCGGAGTGGGGTGCAGAATCAGTACGGGGGCTATTTTTACAGGTGGGCCTCAGCACAGCCCACCAGGTGGGCCTGGCCACCTTCCCCAGTTTACAAGAGATGCGGGACGAGAACATTAAGGGGCTTGTCCCAAACCACACGGCTTGGAGCACACTGAAGCCTATTCAGGCCCAGTCCTATCTACACGGCTCGCTGTCCGCATGAGATAAACCCAGAGCCAGTTCATACATGTACCACTCACCTACACATGAAGAGAGTTCTCATTTTTCAATTACGTGAAATACACTTCAGAGTATGTATATGGAAAGAGGTAAATTTTAGAGAGAAATTGCTGGTGAAAAAGCTGGCTCCAATGAAAATTAAGATGACCTCATCCCCACATTAGTCACAAATCACGGGGCAAACAAGTGCTTTAAGAGCCTCAAACAAATGGGGATGTGGTGACGGGACTGAGGAAGTGAACAGAAGCCAGAGGAAAGGTGGCATAGACCTAAGGCTAATGACCTGTGCCTGCACCCAGCCTGTGCCCACGACCCGACCGAAGTAACTAATGAGAAACAAGCCTGACTCGTGGGCACCAACTTTGCATGAAGCCTCCCTCTGACCACCTGTAAAACCCAGATTTAACATCCCAGGGGATATAACAAGATGGGCAAGTGAAACAAAGAGCAAGACTAGAACCCAGCTATAAAATAAGGAAGTACAGAAGGTGAATTCGTGGGGTTTTTTTTAAATCACATAAATGAAAGCAGTCATTTTATTTTTAAAATTTATTTACAGACAGAGTGTGAGCAGGGGAAGGGCAGAGAAAGAGGGGGCGAAGAAACCAAAGTAGGCTCCGGGCTCCGAGCTGTCAGCACAGAGACCATGACCTAAGCCGAGGCAGACGTTTCACCAACTGAACCACCCGGGTCCCCTGACAGCAGTCATTTTAAATCAGTCCAAACGGCACCAGTAAAGGAAGGGTGGAGAGTGAGGAGGGCATGGAGACTGAAGAACATTGGCTCTTGATTTAAGCAACAATTCAAGTCTCAATTCTGTTCTTGGTGGTATAACTGGGGACTTGTTACTCAAGATCCGTTTCCTCATCTGTAAACTGGGGTTACTAAACATCTCTAGCTCATGGAAGTATAGTGAGAGTTACATGAAGAGATACTGGAAAAGCATTCACATGACCCTGGCACGTTAAGTGTTCAGTTGTTACTGCCGTGAGACACTGAGGGCTCCGATTCTCCGACCTGCTAATGAGGTAACTGAAGGAGCAGCAGGACACACACGCCGTCCTTCCGGCACAGTCCTGCCCCCACCTCCTATCTGTAGTAGACCCAGTTCCTGTAACCCCAACACAACCCGCATCATATCAGGACAGACAGGAGCAGGTAGCAGTCCTCAAAAGGTGAGACAGGAAGTCTTCAGCGGATGCAGAAAAATAATTACCAAGAGCCTCAAGTCCAAACCTTTAATCTAGTAATTCCATTTCTAGAAATTACTATGGAAAAGTCAGAAACCACCTAAATGTCCCCAAATCAGGAGTTATTAAACTCCAGCACCACCACAGAAATAGTACGCAGCCATTAAAAATAAGTCATATTTCAGGCACCTGGGAACGGGGGGGGGGGTGGGCTCCAGTCATGATCTTGTGGTTTGTGAGTTCAAGCCCCACATAGGGCTGTGCTGTCCGTGTACAGGCTACTTCAGATCCTCTGTCCCCCCTCTCCCTGCCCCTCCCCCACTCATTCTCGTTTTCTCTCTCTCTCAAAAATCAACATTTAAAAAAAATAAGTCAATTTTGGGGGGCACCTGGGTGGCTCAGCTGGGTAAGCGCCTGGCTCTTGGTTTTGGCTCAGGTCATGATCTCACAGTCTGTGAGTTCAAGCCCTGTGTCGAGCTCTGTGCTGACAGTGCAGAGAACGCTTGGGATTCTCTCTCTGCCTCCCCCTGCTTGCTTTCTCTCTCTTCCTCAAAATAAATAACTAAACTTTAAAAAACAAAGTTATTTTTATGACAGTGAATGACACTAGGGAACACCCACAATGTAGTTAACGGAAAAAAGCTGGGATAAATACAAACATGTATGCGTACAGAAAAGTGAAAGAAAACATCCCGACGGCAGCTTTCTCTGAATACTGAAACTATGGGCATTTTTTATTTTCTTCTTTACAGTTTTCTAAATGTCAATTAGTATACACAACAACAAAACATGTTTTTGTTCTTGTTTTAAATCATTAGCTCTCTGCCAAATCCTTATTAAACAACAGTTCAATAAAACTGTGGCTGAAATGGCATTTGCTGGTCTTTGGTCTTGTGCTACTTGGGAATAAGAAATGCCACTGATAAAATATAAAACTAGCACAATTATAATTGTCATCCTCCAATGAAATATTTCAAACCTGGATGCACAAGCGTGTAGATGGAGAAGCCAGGCTGAGCGGCAGGCCTCAGGATGTAGAGATGGTGGCACACGGGCCAGGAGCATACACTCAGCACAGTTCCTTCTAGACATGGAACCAGAGCAGGGCTGCCACAGAACCTGAACGTGTGGCCTCTGTGGTCAGATACAGGCCTGTGCATTCCTAAAGGACCTTCAGGCTTTTCTGGAAAAATGGTGTCGTGGATTTCTCTTACCTGAACACAACTGTTCGATCTTTGTCAGATTCAGCTGCAGAGACTCATTGATCCAAGCCAGCATGTCATGTCGACTTAGGTTATCGCTGGTGACGGACGTTGAGTATACGTTCACTGCCATCTTCTACAGCATGTGAGAAAAGGGAAGGGCTCATGTTATTAGGCATGCAAGGCAGAGCAGGCCATTTCCTGGAGAGTCACCCACAGCAAACCTGCAGTAGACAATTTTGGTCTTATGTTCTTCCCCAAGAGGCCAAATCAAACACTAAGATTCCACCCGCCAGCTCGGAATGCCACACATAAGCATGACCCTGGATGAATTGCCCAACACCCACCAGCCTAAAAGTTAGTCCCCATTCTAATGTGATTTGTATAAAATTTGAAGATACCAGAGACACTATATAAAAAGATGATTAAATGCTTTATGAAAGGAGGCTAATGCACAAGCAAGAATGTTCTCTGTTCCGAAAATGTCAATCCAGGGGCTCCTGGGTGGCTCAGTCAGTTAGGCGTCCAACTCTTACTCAGCTTGAGTCATGATTTCATGATTCGTGGGTTTGAGCACTGGGCTCTGTGCTGAAAGTGCAGAACCTGCTTGGGATTCTGTCTCCCTCTCTCTCTCTCTACCCTGAATGCTCACTTGCTCACTTGCTTGCTCTCTCTCCAAATAAGAGGAAGGAAGGAAGGAAGGGAGGGAGGGAGGGAGGGAGGCCAGTCTGAACTTATCCGTTACCATATCAAAATGTTTAAAGAAGTTTCCTTCAGAGTGGGCTTTTTATTTTTAATGTTTGTTTTGGGGAGGGAGGGAGGGAGAGGGAGAATCCCAAAATCTGTGTGCTGTCAGCACAGAGCCCAACATGGGGCTTGATCTCACCAACCATTAGATCATGACTTGAGCTGAAATCAAGAGTCAGACACTTAACCAACTGAGCCACCCTGGCACCCCCAGACAGTGGGGCTTTTATTAATTCTCTTTATAGTTTTCATTATTTTCCAAATTTTCCTTAAAAGAGTATATCCACTTTTATAATCAAAACAGTAAATAAAACTTTTCAAAACCCTAAATACTATGAACATTACAAGAAATAACCTTATTGCGAAGAGTCCTGGTGCTATTCTCTGCTAAACCACCTGGGGACGGGAAGACATCTTAAGGAGCTTCACAGACACTTGTCATTTACCCCAACAACTCTCTGTAAGGTTCACCTCATTCTCATTTTACAGACGAGAAGAGGCTCAACATAGAAAGCCTGGGAACTGGCAACCAAACCCGTCCAGCCCCACCACCCACATTCTCTCCCAGACACTAGAAAATGCTGCCCTTCAACCTTCTGCTAGGCTTTCAAGTTCAAAACACAGAAACACAGTAACTTAAAATACTATTAAATGTGGATGCATCATTATCTTCATTCAGTCAGCAAATGTATCCCAAGCACTGTTCGAGGCCAAAGAAATAGATAAGCAAGGGAAACAAGTGGTCGGTCCACCGGAAGTTCACATTCTAGTGGTGGAAGTCTGACACCGACCAAACACACAAACAAATGTCATTTCCTATCAACCATTTAGGAAATGAGGGTGGTGGGGAATGTGGTCAGGGAAAGCCTCTCTGACTTGATGTGTGAGCTTAAGAATCAGAAGGACGCAGCCACACTAAGATGTGAAAGGTTGGCTGTGGCCCAGCAAGCAAGGGGAGCAGGAACAGAAGGGAAAAAGAAAAGAAGCCAGATCATGTCAGGACTCTGCAGGCCAAGGTAAGGAGTCTTGATTTTGTTCTGTAATTGTTAAAGAATCCATCGTGGGGATTTAAACAGGGTAGAATCACACTTTCATTTAAGTTTGTGAAGGAGTTCAGGACAGCCCCCCACCCCACGTCCCCAGAAGGTGCCACCTGGCATGTGGATTATTTTGAGCTGAAGGCACTTGAGACCCCATGTGCACAAAAAACTTGTGTCCCTCTCTTAACCCCACAGAAGAATCTAAACTGGGGGTCTGTCCCAGGAAAAAGGGTTACTAGCAAAGATAAATGTGATGAGCGACCTATCTGCACGGCAGGACAAACATCTAGTTACCTGCTCTTATTGCCCTGTGGAGTGCATTTCATTTCCTCTGAAATCCCAGACCCCTCCTTACAGTAACATACAGCCCTCATTTTGCCTGGCTGTCTTTGGAATTCCCATGACTATGCGGATTCTCCATTCATACACCTATGAAATTTGATTCTCTCCTATTAATCTGTCTCGTGTCAATTTGATTCTTAGTCCAGCCAGAAGAACCTTAAAGGGGACAAGAATTCTCATTCCCCGCCCTTTGAGAAAGATCACCCTGACTGCTGGTAGAGGACTATGGGAAAGGACAACTCAAGCAATAGGAGTTAAGGTCAGGTTAATCCAGACCTAATGAAATCCCCGGGCAATTACCAGGAGGACACACAACGAACTCCAAAGGACTGGATTTCAGTGACCTTGACACTTAGAATTTCCCTCATTTCCGGAGACACCGATATTACCAACAGGGGAAACAAAAACTCAAAGCAAATCTGGAACCATCATGGGACCCCATGCTCTCTGGTGGCACTCCCTTCCACCCACCTCCTGCCTACTGCATGAGTTGGTCTTCCTACACCAGTTTCCTGCAAACCTCATGAGTCACACGGACACCGAATGAGAGGGCTAGAAGAGACCGAGGTCTACCCAACCAATCCCCTCTTCATGAGCAGGAGTGACTAAGATAAATACCTTATCAGGTCTGTGCCCTCACATCCCACAGTGCCCTGACCTCCACAGCACTTGGCATGGTGCCTTACACACAGTGGGCACGCAGTAAATGCTATTTGTTTTCGGGGGGGGCAGGACAGTGTCAACGACAGAAAACTGTATCCATATAAACTTTTTTCAGAAAGCAAACCATCAACACTCTTAAGTTTTTAAATTCAGATGATAAAAGCATTTTATACAGGAAGCCAACCCAATTTAGTTCCTGACTCCACTGGGAAATTAATTCCTGATCCCACAGTACTTCATTCAAATCTCTTCAATAGGTATTACAGCACGGGATTGTCATTATCTCTTCATTTCTGCGCCATTTCAGATTTGGGCCAGGAGGCAATATGCTCTATGAAAAGAGCTGGGGATTTCAAGCTAAGAAGACCTGGGTTGAGTATGAGGCTGTCACTCTTTCCCTGTATGACCCGGGGCAAGTTACTTAATTTGCATACACCCATGTTATCTTACAAGCTAATACCACCTACCTAAAAATAATGATGCGAGGTTTAAATGAGATAAGGTACATAAAATACTCGGCATGGGATCTGACAAATAACAGGTAATAAACAAATAAGATCCAGGCAGGGAGGGACCTGTCTCACTCATCCTCCTACCTGCAGTCCCAAAACCAGCACCCTAGACCTGCCCCACCATCTCTCATCCCAACCCGCGGCAGCAGCCTTCAGATTAGTCTCCCGGCTTCAATCTGTCCTTACACGGCAGCCACAAAGGATTTTCTGAATCTTAAATCAGATCAAGTGTCTCCCCTGTTTAAAATCCCTGAATGAATGAATAAATGTAACACATATTGTGTGCAAAATACTATTACCAGGTACCAAGGAGAGACACAGCCAAACAAAACACACGGTCGCAGGCTAAGGGTTTGTAATCTATTTTGGCGACATTCATACTCACTCCGGGTATTGTATGTGTCATGCCACCATAAAATGTAGGCAGCTGGTTAAGACACGTGTGTCTCCTGACCACACCCCAGCACAGAAAACGTTAATGGCCTTTCATCATCATATAATTTAAAACTCTTTCATTAGCAGTACATTAATAACCGAGCTCCATGTGCTCCGCAAACTCAGCAGCCAGTAAATACATGGGGCTAGGCACCCTGTGGATATGCAATAAACATCCACTGACTCAACCAATTAATTGGCTCTTCCAGGCAGTCAAAACAGAGCCTCCTTCTCAGAGCTACAGCTACCTTGGCTTCCCCCATAAGAATTCCAGTGCTTGGCTTCAACGGAAGACCCCATGACCATCATGCAAGCCTCACCTTTTTTTTTTTATTTTAATGTCTTTTATTTATTTTTGAGAGACAGAGAGAGACAGCATGAGCAGGGGAGGGGCAGAGTGAGAAGGAGACACAGAACCGGAAGCAGGCTCCAGGCTCTGAGCTAGCTGTCAGCACAGAGCCCGACATAGGGCTCGAACCCACAAACTGTGAGATCATGACCTGAGCCAAAGCCCGACGCTTAACCGACTGAGCCACCCAGGCGCCCTGAGCCTAACCTTTAAAAGGCCCCCCCCCCCCCCCGCATCTGTCCGCCTTCACAGCTCTCCCTGCGAGTTCTCAAACCCATTCTGATTGGATGCTGGCTGAGGAACACCCTATTACTTTTAAGGCACACTGAGCCTTATGGAAAGAGGGGGGAAGTACCGTCAGAAAAAAAGCCACGTGACCCTTTCTGGATCACAAATGGCTCACCTGTGAAAGGTGAACAACATATTCTGCCCAAGGTGGAGGTGAGGATTACGTGAGATCTAAGTGAAAGCATTTCAGTGAAAACCACATCACGTCTTAAGCTTCTCCATGTGCCAGAAACGGTGCCAGGCACTGACACACCCCGAGGGGCACACTGGTACGAAACACACCAGCTCTCAGGAAGGGAGCATAATATACATGTTAAGGGCCTCGACTCTCGCGTCACAGATGCATCTTCAGTCAATTGCTGGACAGCATAAAGCAAATCACTTAACCTCTGAGTCCCAGTCCCTTGTTTGTAAAATGAACATAGGATTGGGGAGCCTTGGTGGCTCAGTCAGGTCAGCACCCGGCTCGTGGGTTCAGCTCAGGTCATAATCTCATGGTTCGTGAGTTCCAGCCCCGTCAGGGCTCCATGATGACAGTGAAGAGCCTGCTAGGGATTCTCTCTCCCCGTGTCTGCCCCTCCCCTGTGCGTGCATGAACTGTCATGTGCGCAATCTCTCCCCTATCTCTCAAAATAAATCAACTTAAAAAATGGTATCATTTCTCAGCCTTTTGGCTAAGATCAAGTGTGTGTGTAAAAAAATGAAAAGGAGTGCCTGGATGGTTCAGTTGATTAAGCCCCCAACTTCGGCTCAGGTAATGATCTCACGGTTCTTGAGATGGAGCCCCGCATCAGGCTCTGTGCTGTCAGCTGACAGCTCAGAGCCTGGAGCCTGCTTCAGATTCTGTGTCTCCCTCTCTCTGTCCCACCCCACTCACTCTCTCTCTCTCAGAAATAAACGTTAAAAGATTTTTTAAAATGAACATAGGGTCTCTTAGAGATAGTGTGATATTAAATGATACAATGCCACATCAAGCACTTGACACAATGTGCCCAGCACATAGCAAGTGCCCAACTAGCAAACGGCTGCTATTATTATTAAAATTCTTAGAGCACCCTAACAGGGAAGTGAATGCCAGGTCTGGTGTATCTTCCCTTCAATGGGGCTCAGGATCTTCATCTTCAAAATGGGGCAAAGGCTGAACTCTGCCCTGAAGCACCTCAGAGCAGCTGTGAAGCAGGGACTGGAAAAGCACCATTCCTACTGTCCTGTTATATGGTCTTCATAGTAATTATATGAAATTATCTTGTGCATATGTTTATTTTCTTATTTGCTATCTGTCTTCCCACTACAAGGCAGACACCCGGAAAGCAGGCCTCTGCCTCCCGCTCCCAGATTATCGCCAACAGCACAGCACCCAGCACTTAGTGGGAGCTTAACAATTACCGCATGAAGAAAGGAAGGAGTCCACCGAGTTGGCCTACTTTTTGCCCCGTACTGGGATAAAAGCTTTCTGTAGTCTTATCATTGTCCCTGTTTTATAGATGAGGAAACTGAGGCCGAGAGGTTCCAGCACCTGCCCAAGGTCGCACAGCAAGGAATGGAACCCAGGCCTGAACTCAAAACCGAACTCTTGACCATCAGGCGACAGCTTCCTACAGTGGGGGTCCCTAGAGCCCCCGGCAGGATTCACTTCAACCACACACACACCCCCTACTCGGGTTGGCCAACTCGGAACCGCCCGCCACTGCTGTCCGGGTCCCACACCTAGGCCGCGGCCCAGAAGCCCCCACGCTGCCGAGGGGCAGCCCCTACTTCCGGCCCGAGGCCCCGCCCATGGCAGAACTCAGCGCGCGCCCCCAGCCCAGCCCGCGCGCGCCGGGTCACGGCCCCGCCCTTCCCCCACCGGCCCGATCTGCCCGGCCTCGAGGAGCGGCCCAGGCACCGCCCGCAAGGCCCGCCGGTGCCTGTCCCGCCCGAAACCCACCCGGCCACCCTCCGGCCGCCGCCCCGTGCCCACTAGCCGGCTCACCGGCTCTCGGCGGGACCACGTCCACTGCCTGTGCCCGGCTTTGGTTCCGTCTTCGTCTCGTTCAAACCGCTCGACCCCGCCCGCCCGCCCGCGCGATGACCTCACACGCACCCCCCGCCTCGTTACGCGCCGACGTACAGGCCCGTCATTCCCCGCCGGCTCCTTTTATAGAGAGGGACTCAGCCGCGCGCCAGGGGCGGGACCCGGCCAGTGATAGACCGCTGGGGCGCCCGAGGGGCGGCGCGCCGGCTGCCAGGGCGATCAGCCACGTGGTCTGCCGAAGCCAATGAGATCCCGCCCCAGTCCGGGTTTGACTGCCTAGTAGGAGGACTCCAGTTACAAATTCTCCACCCCAGGAGCCAAAAAAATCGGTTTTACAATGAATTTCTAAAAAAATGGGTTATTGGATAAGAAAGATACTTGATAGGAGCTTTGAGGAAAGACTTAAAAGTCACCTCAGAGACACATTCTGTGAACACTCTGTGATGATCCTGAGATCTCAACATCCGTTTATTTTCCTCTCAGTACCTGTGAAGTCCTCGTGTTTATTGGCTTATGCCTTTGTCTGCCTTTCCTTAAGTTCCACGGAAGCAAGGATCTTCTCAGTATGTGTCCCACTGCCTGGCTTGCTGAAAGACTTAATTACACCCACTTCACAGAAGAGGAGGCTGAGGCTCAGAGATGTCACTTGACTCCCCAGCATCACAGTAGCTGACCCAAGTTTTGAGCTGGGTTTTGTCTATATTATTTATTCATGTGTTCCACAAATATTTATTTTTTTCTGATCAGTCAGGCCCTAAATATTTGATAGTAAGCTTTTCTTTTCTTTTTTTTAAATTAGCCTCTATGGGGGCGCCTGGGTGGCTCAGTCGGTGAAGCATCTGACTTCAGCTCAGGTCATCATCTCGTTGGTAGTTTTCAGCACAGCCCTGGGGCTCGGTTGGTAGATTCCAGCACAGCCTTGGGGCTCTGTTCAGAGACTGGAGTCGCTTCGGGTTCTCTGTCCCTCCCTCTGTCTCTGCCCCTACCCTGCTTTTGCTCGTGCTCTCTCAAAGATAAATATATTTAAAAATAAAAAATGAAGTAAGCTCTATGCCCAAAGAGGGGTTCAAACTCTTAACCTAAGTTAAAGTCTCAGGCTCTACCGACTGATGCAGCCACACACCCCTAGCTTTTTTGTTTTATGAGAGAGAGAGAGAGAGAGAGAGAGAGAGCGAGCACGCAGCCAGGGAGGGGCAGGGAGGAAGAGAGAAATCCCAAGCAGACTCCACACTGTCAGTGAGGGCCTGATGTGTGGGGCTAGAACTCATGAACTGTGAGATCATAAGCTAAAAACAAAAGTAAAACATTTAACTGACTGAGCCACCCAGGCACCCCTCGCTTCTGAGCTTTTCAAAATTTCCAGTCTGGGTGTTGCCCAGGAGGGTACTAGACAAGGTTACTGGGGTCAGATTAACCTTGACTGCAAAAGGCCAGAGAATAAGGGGTGGGGGGGGGGAGGGTTCTATCCACAGGAGGAATAGCTTTGGAGACTTTAATATGTGTCTTTAAGCAATTATTTTAACCGGGAGTGATCTCATTATTGCACGTAGAAATTGTGAGTCCCCTCTCCAAAAACAAAACAAAACATCAAGGCCTAAGTTTTCCAAATGTATGACAAGTTTACTGAACTAAAAACTGGAGTCTGGAGGCCTCAGCTGCTTTAGGTGCTTCACAAGTTCCAGGGAGAGGGCTACAAAGCTAAATTATAATACGGTGCGTATTGTGCTACGATAAATTCTCCTATCTATCCACAGGGAAGGCAGACTCAGATTAGGAAATGGCTTCTAATCCTGCCTAGAAAGGCTTCCTGGGAGATGAAGAACTGGAGGGCCAGCTAGGCAAGGAGGCTCTTCCAGACAGCATGTGAAAGACTCAAAGTAATCACCAACTCCAGTAATGCCCACCTGTTTCCCTCTACAATGCTAAGACCTCAGGATGAACCAAGGCTTGGAGCACACTAGGTTCCAAGCCCTGAAATGCCAGGATGTATGTGTGGCTTTGTAGATTTCACAAGTTTTAAAAACAAAAAATAACCCAAGTGCAATGTGTGGTTCTACAATGGATACTGGACCAGAAAATATATTTCTGCAAGATCCCTTCCACAGGACTCTGGGGTGCCGGACCCCAAGGCCAACCCCGTCAACGCTCCCTAACAAGGAGCCAGGGGACCCTACATGATGGCGGGGGAGGGGAGATGAACACAACTTCAACACAAGATGTGATTGCATCATCAGCCCAGCACCTGGGGATTATTTCCCTGCCCTTCCTTCTTAAGACTTTTATTAAGACATGAATACATATCAGATGTCACCATCACTACCAGGCATTAACACTGCAGACTAGTGGCTTTTGTTCCCACAATGCCATCAGGTACAGGCTTACTGCCTCCTATGCACCAGGCAAAGCTCTTTACCCAGATCATGCCCTTGAACACTCACAGCAGCCCTGGGAAGTAGGCAGGATTTATGGTCCTTGCCTGTTAAAGATGCTGTCTTCCTGGATAGAGCAAACAACTGTAAGACTGTTCCAGAAAAGGCATACAGGTGGCATGAGGTCCAACCCCTTTCTGTAGATCAGAATGGTCACTGCATTTTCCCCTTGCCATCAGGCCTGGGATCGTGTAGATACAAACCTACCCCGATCTCATGAAAAGAACAGCACCAACAGCCCCTCCAAAGCCAGCCCCCAACCTGCCCCACAAACAGGCCAGGCCATCCAAGGGCCCCTCACCTGGAGGGCTAGTCCACCTCCTTTCTTGGGGTTTCGAGGCCGGGGCTGTTTATTTTGCTTCATCCTGTCCTGGTATGTGGTGCAGCACTGCACACCAAGATAGCTTAATAGGGCAGCCCAGGCCCCTGGGACCTCCACACCTCAGGAGTGCCAGCCTGCTTGCTGCTAATTGCCAACTGTCTCACTATGGTGACTAGTGCCCAAAACGTTGCTCCTCCTCCACTACAACAGTGGCCTAACAAGACACACAACTATAGTCATGGAGGTGGCCAGAACTAGAACCCTTTTTCCGTTGGAAGGGAGAAGCTCATATAGTTTGCCACATCCATGTGATGTTCTATTGATTCATTACGTGTGAGACTTGTTTACATTACCTTTTTCCCTGGCAAGCACCAATTGACCAGCACAAACCTCGGCAGAGGCACTGAAATCTTCATTGACTCCTAGACCCTGACCAAAGGCTAGATCTAGTGATACAACTTTGGCATGATGGGCTGTGACATGGGACACCTGGTCGGCTGCCCAGGGAAAGCCCTGAAGAGCAATGGAGACACTTTACCCAAAAAGCTATGGCCACAGGCAACTAGGTTAGACTAATGGGGCCATTACCATGTGTGCAGTGACTGACCGGAGACAGGACAAATTGGGGGCAGTGGAAACAGGTGCAAGGGAATCCAACAGAGGCAGAAACCTGGGAGAAGCAGCCTTGGGACTTTGGGGTCATTAATCATCTTGATCAGCTACCCAAGAGTTATAATAGCTTGGAGAGGGGGGCCTGGGTGGCTCAGTAGGTTGAGCGTCCAACTTCGGCTCAGGTCATAATCCCATGGTTCATGGGTTCAAGCCCCACTTTGGGCTCTGTGCTAGACCTCTAGCTCAGAGCTTGGAGCCTGCTTCAGATTCTGTGTCGTCTCCTCTCTCTGCCCCTCCCCTATTCACTCTGTCTCTCAAAAATAAATGTAAAAAAAAAATTAAAAAAGAAATAGCTTGGAGGGACGCTTGGGCAGCTCAGTTGAGTGTGACTATTGATTTTGGCTCAGGTCATGATCCCCGCATACTGGGATTGGGCCCTGCATCCGACCACAGGCTTGAGCGTGGAAGCTTGAGTGTGGAGCCTATTTAAGATTCGCTTTCCCTCTCCCTGAGGCTTGCGTTCACTCTCACATGTTCTCACATGCTCTCTCGAAAAAAGGAAATGCCTGGAAATGGCTGTTACAGCCTTTAAATGAACCCAAAGCCTCCACTCCCTTGTTCTGAGAACCTAGATTTAGAAACTCACTAACTAGCCCACTGAGGTCCCTAGACTAGCAGGATTGAACTCTCAGCCTCTACTCCAGACAAAGATTGAATCAAAGTCAAGATGGGGCCCAGAAATCTTCACTTTAACAAGCCTCACAGGGGAGGCTGGTGCACTGGAAGTTGAGAGCCGGTGCATTAGACCGTAAGCTCCATGGGATCGCACCAGAATTCTGTGCTGTGCTTGCTGCATGAAGCAAGGGCTGCTTCAACTCCCACCTTTTCCTCTGGCATCAGGCCCTCCCACGTCCCACCCATCTGACCTGCAAAAGAAGGAAAAGGACACCAGACTGTTAGAGAAATACTGATTTTAATTCAACATAAGGTAAACTCTAGGCATCTGTCATCTTTCAGCCTGAAAATTAGCAAGACTGTTGAAACAAGGCACAATTTTCCCCCATACTTGTTACGTGGCTCCAGTTACAAAAAAAAAATTTTATGCAAATGTTAAAACATAAAAATAGAAGTCTGTGATTTTAAAAAAAAGTGTATAAAAAAATTCCCACAAAACCTGTCAACGTTGTTCCTTAGTCTACAAAATAGCACCAGTAAGAAGAGTAAAAGGTGTTAAAAACCATTACGACAGCATTTCTGAAATGCAGCTTTCCTGACCTCCCATTCCCCCTAAAAATGACTTCTCATGGAATACAAAAGGACTTTAAAATCTCTGGAGGGAGGGTCGAGGTTTTATTGCAGTTTCCCCCTGCAATCTCTTAGATGAGGGGAGAGTGCGGGCCGTGTGCTTGTGAGCCGGCTGTCACTGCTTCTCAGTTTTAGAAAAAGGCTGAGGAATTGGGGTATCCTACTTCTAATGTGGGGACCTGTGCCTGCAGAGTAGTCTGGAAGGGTGCATTATGGGGCGGGTGAGGATGTCCTACCTAAGCCTACTCCTTTGCTCCCTTCC
>NC_043711.1:81388870-81430113 GCF_006229205.1 Suricata suricatta | reverse complement strand
TGCTAAGGGTGGCCCTCACCTCGGGTTGGTCAGGGGGGAAATATAGCCCTGACTGTGATGATGAGGTCATCCCTGCTGAAATCATCATCATGGCGGAAAACACTCCACACAGGCCCCGACAGCCGGTCCTAGCCCTTTATACTAAGGCCAGGGGAATGTGCGGGGAAAATTCAAGAAAGATATAGACATCATTTCCTCTTCTGATAGCCCTAGAGAGAAAACACCCAGGGCCTTTAAAATATCGCTTAGCTACATGTCTACCACTGCACACTCCTAGAAACAAGGAGCTGCAGATGTTTTTAAAAAATCCAACTCTTGGGGTAACTGTCTTGGGTGATTTTTCAGCATTAACCTGAGTATTGGAGAGCTGTCGGCACTGTGCTTTTGGTATCTTAGCCATGGTTTCTCTGAGCTGTAAACCCAGAAGGGGAAAAAAAAAAGCCATCTTACTACCTACTTCAAGTTTTAAAAATTTTAGAAGACAAAATGAGCACCGTGTTTGGCCACTCCTAGCAGCCAGGTCTGAATTGTGCACAAGGAGGCGGCCCCTCAGGCTTTCCCTGCCAGGAGGGGGTCACGTGGCTCTGCTCCTGCCGAGGCTAGGCGGCGCGACCCCACAACGCTGAGCAGAGGAAGGGCAGAGCTGGGGCTGTACCTTCTGGGTCCTGCTCTGCCCCACATGCCCCAGTGCTCCTGGGCCCAGGGTGCCAGGGGGCTATTCACAGGCAAAGTAGTCCTTCAGGGGGGCGAAGAGGTGTCGGATGACGGGCACGCTCCAGGACCTCCCAAGCAGCTTCTGGCGGGCACCACGGCCCATGTTGGACACATCCGTGTAGTGTACAGGAAAGCCGAAGATCCTGGCGGGAGGCACCAGAGTAAAAAGACAGGGAGTCAGGGAACGCCCTGCCAGCAGGCTTAGCACCTCTGGAGGATCCTCGATGGGAACAGCATGGTGCTGCTTTTTCTGCCCTTCAACCCATCAGGCCAACCAGGCCAGGCCTTCACATGAGCCCTCTCCGGACCCCCAGGTCAGGTCCACCAGTCCTTCAGAACATGAAGGCACGGCTCCTCTAAGGATGCCTGTTTTGTGCACAACTAAGCATTAGCACTGGGCTCCTGGCACAGAGCTGGTGCTCTGTGGACCTTTCCCATAAGAATGAATGAATAAATGGATGGATGGCTGGATAGATGGATGAGTGAATGCATGCCAAGAAAGCCAGACAGCAAACAGACAGACGTGTAGCTGCCTTCAAACCACAAGATGCAAAGTCAGGCTATCTCCTTAAGAAATAAGGACACTTCCAGAAATGGGTCATCACATGCTCAAATAATTAACTGTGACTACGGTGACATATTCTGCATTTTCTTTATCTCTTCAAAGCCAGTTGTTAGATCAAGGTCCAAACTGGGCATAATGGCAGATGGCAACCAAATAGACCAAGAGCTTCCTCTATGGGATTCTGTCAGGCCTGATGAGAGGCTGCAGATACCCTGGACCTCAGTCTTTCCCGATCAATTCTAAAGAGCATGCCAATGGGCCAACGGCTGAACAGGTATTGAGAAACATACCAGAGACGAAACACCTTAGGCTTCTGCCTTCGTTAGCCCATAAAATGACAGGCATCTGCACCAGCCCCTCTATCACAGGGCCACCCCACCATATTAGGTTGAGGTCTCAAAATACATTATAACCCACAAGATGAATGGGCAAGGATACCCACCAGTTTTTTTCTACAAATCAGAACTTACTTTTATACTAAGAAAACTTGTTAATAAATCAAATTAGAAATAAAACCAGCTGTCAGACTGAAATAACTGGAATATTAATACTCTATCAAATCCTGAGACACAGACAAAAGTGTAACGAGAAATATTCAAAGCCTTCCTACATTCCTACAACAATACCAAAAAATGAAAGAAAAAATAATTGAGGGACACCCAGGTGGCTCAGTCAGTTAAGCATTTGATTTCAGCTCAGGTCATGACCTCATGGTCTGTGAGTTCGAGACCCTCATCAGGCTCTGTGCTGACAACTCAGCTTGGAGCCTGTTTCAGATTCTGTGTCTCCCTGTCCCTCTGTCCCTAAACTATTCATGCTCTGTCTTTTGCTCTCAAAAATAAATAATATGTGGGGCGCCTGGGTGGCTCAGTTGGTTAAGAGTCTAACTTCAGCTCAGGTCATGATCTCAAAGTTCATGAGTTTGAGCCCCACGTCAGGCTCTGTGCTGACAGCTCAGAGCCTGGAGCCTGCTTCACATTCTGTGTCTCCCTCCCTCTCTGCCCCTCCCCTGCTCATGTTCTGTCTCAAAAACAAAACATTTTTAAAATTTAAAAAGTAACAAAACATTTAAAAATCTCTAAAAAAAGTGTAAACAGGGGCACCTGAGTGGCTCAGTTGGTAAGCGTCCGGCTTCAGCTCAGGTCATAATCTCATGTTTCGTGGGTTCGAGCCCCGCATCAGGCTCTGTGCTAACAGCTCAGTGCCTGGAACCTGCTTCAGATTCTGTGTCTCCCTCTCTCTCTCTCTGACCCTCTCCTGCTCGCACTATCTCTCTGTCTCTCAAAAATAAATAAAAAACCAAAAAAATTTTGTAAATATTGAAAACAGAATAGGACAGCTCAAGTCTAGGAGCTGGTGTTTTGAATCAAAGTAGTTAAACTACCAACTTAACCAAATACATGGAAGAAGACAGCAGACTGTGGCTAAGCAGGAAACAGCTTTAGAACCAACAACTTGGCAGAAGGATTCTTCTCAGAAAGATAACTGGCATGTCAGTGGGGCTTTTATTAGCTGGTTCCCTGGAATGCCAGCGTGTTGGGGCAGGTAAATGCCAGGGCGGCACAGCCAGCACAGAGAGACGGTGCGGTCTAATGACCTCATGTTTCAGATTCCTCACCACCACCCTTCTGCCGTTTCTACCAGGAAAATCAGCATTGACTCTGACAAGGTATCATTCCCAGACCCAAGAGCATAGGTCAGGGAGACCATGCCGGATTAAGGCGAGCACCTGCCATCCGTAACCACATATTCTTCCCCTTTCTCTCTGCCTGTGGGATTTCCCTCTTCACGTGCAGCCCTGCTCACCTTTCTAGCTCAGTGCACCACAAAACATCTTCTTTGCCATTCATGACAACAGGGAAAAGTTGGTTTTTCCCCTGTCTGATCGAGTTCGACTTGGTGGTTATTGTCTGTACTTTCTTTAACTGGAGAACAAAACGATATCATGGAGTGAGCACAGAATGCAGGGTCGGGGTCAAGTCAAGGCTCAAAAGCACCGGAGGAGGATGCAGGAGGGAAGGCAGGTGTGGGAGAGAGGGTGGCAGGGATGGGCTCCCAGAGGGGGTGAGAACAGGAGAGCTAGAAGGGCAAGAACATTTTGTGCTTCCCACAAACACCACGAAGTTAATGAACATGAAGGACCAGCCTCATAGATAACAGCAGATAAACAAAAAAGTGGCCATGAATGAGATCACATGGGGGCCATGAAAACACTGGGATTATTGATCAAGCAGGATTAAGCAAAAGTGAAGAACCACTCAGACTGTAGAGAATGGCCCACTGGGTTTTGAACGAATGAAACCTAGCTTGATGTAAACATCACATTTATGGAGGTCTTGATACAATTATCTATGACTTAACAGCAGACAATTTGGGGAGGGGGGCAAAGGTAGAATTACTTATTTGTTACCAAGAGGATGAGCTGGAATATACATTCACAACTAGAAAGTCTAGTTGCCTTTTCACATGGTGATTATTTGTTTATCAAGAACCTCTCCTACGCTGTGCTTAAAGATGTGACAGAGCAATGACATGGGAAAAGAGGCCCAGCACCAGGGAGGGTGGCAGGAACAAACTGGACACCAAGGTCAAGTCCTCGCTTGGAGGTCACCAAGTGTATTTCCAGAGACCATTTGTTAGAACATCTTACCTTTGCTGTCCTATTGAACTCCAAGCAGTCCTGCAGCTCGAGTTTATCATTCTTTGATGCTATCACGGGCCTGGGAACATCCAAAACCCATTACTTTCTACCAACTATAAAGAGGCCTTGGATAGGCACTGCCCAAGGTGGGAGTGAGGGCTGAAAACTGCCAAAATGAGCTCTGGCAGTTGTAGCTTTTGCTATAAAAACCTGATTTTAAAAAATGAGGCTGGCAAGAGCACCAGACTCTGCAACAAAGCCATGGACAGACTAGCCCCTTGAAGAGGCAGCCCGATGTCCCGGAGAGAATGCTCCCTGTTTCCAAATTTTAATATTAGAGAGAGCTCTCCCTGAGAGAGCAGGAGGAGGCAAAGTACACAGATAGAGTCAGGAAATGCTTCCAGTCTTGCCCCAACTGCTCAGTGACCGAGTGGCCTTGAGCAAGTTAGGCTACCTCTCTGGGCGTCCTTGGGAGCTTGCATTAGGTCTCTGTGGGTCTTTGTGTTACAACTATGACATCAAACCCATGATTTGGTGATTTACAGTGGGGGATGCGGCCTCCAGATGCTTTCAAGTAAGAAAGACAGGAGGTGGATCACAATACAACCAATAACCCTTTTAACTTTTCCCATCGAAACCTGCAAACACAGAAAGGCAGACAGATGCTGGAGAAGGGGAAAGGCTAGAAATTGAGGAACCAAGGGGTTAAGCAGTTCTAGAGCAGAAAACCAGCAAAAGGTCTGAACTCACAAAGCTGATGAACACCACAGCAAGCCCTGTGTTGGGAACTTCAAGGCCAAAAGGCAATCAGACATAAGAATGAATATGGTGCCCATAGGAGGGGCCGCAGAATCACACAGAACATTCCCCTAGATTCTATCAAGAGATTTCCTTGCCCTCAGCTTCCAGGTTTTAAATGCCTGCCTGACCGGAATCTTGAGTCTTCCATGAACCCAAGGGAGTGGCGGCAGCTGGGGGACACAGCACAGGTATGTTGGGACTCTAAGCAACCAAGGTGTTTGGACTAACGGCTAGATTTGGGTCTGTGACCACAAGTTGACAGTTGGGTCACCCTCTTACAGCCCTGCAGGGCACAGCTGTAGCCACTCAGCTCTTCTCTCAACTCGGGCAGAAAGCTCTGGAGACTCCACAGGCCCCTTTAATCTTATACTGTACACCCAATGTATCAGCAAATTCTGTTAGTGCTGCCCTCACATTACCCACAATCCGATCTCTCCGGCTAAGTCCCACAGGACTCCTGAGCTCCCACCCAGAGTCTTACACGCACTGTGCTGAGTATGGATGGATGGTGTCTCCTGGGGCCTCGCTGGTCTCCCCATTGCTGCCCTCATCCTGCTATTGTCTATCCTTCCATGAGCAAGGACCATGAACACGAGATCCAGCACTCACCTGCTCTTAACAGCTCATGAATTCCTAAGCGATGACCACATTGACTTGGCCCATACTTCTGAGTCCTTTGCCTTACTGCCCCCACCCCTCTTGCCCCTGTTCTCGGCCCTGGTCTTCCAATGCAATGGTCAACACCTCCCCCTTCCTCTATTCCTTCTGCCTGGAATGTTTGTCCTCCTTCAAATAGCTGTGTGGCTCTATCCTTTCATTCAAGGCCCTGGTGCTGGAAGGAGAAGCATCCCAACTAGTTCCTCAAGGGCCTCCACCTCCAACCATGACAGCAAAATTATTTATTGTCTTCTCTACCCATCTGCCATGAGCTTGTCAACTCCAGGCGAGCCAAGACTGACATCGAATGTGTTTACCAGTAAGCTGGCAGCAGGGCCTGGCACCGAGAGCTCACTTGAGTGAAAGAGCCCACTTCATCCAGACGTGGACATTCTCCATTTCACTGAGTGATTAGCCAAATAAAAACACAACATACCCAACAGAAACCCTACAAGCTATTCCAGCACCTTCTCCCTCTGTGCACACTTTGCTAAATGCCTGAAAGTTATTATGCTTCCAGTCCTCGCTTCTAAAGGAGACATTTTTTTAAGCTCAACTCATTTGCAAGACTGGGATGTCACATGACCATCACATTTTATATCTTAATTAGCATGTTGTTCTCCTGGAAACCGCATGCAGGAGATAATGAATCCTCAGCAATGCTATTTACTTTGTATACTTTTCAACATGAAAAGATTCAAAGTTGGGAAAAGCTCTTGGGTAAGAAAATCCACGGGAGACAGGTTACCACGGCCCTGCCACTTGGCTGGTCACCACAGGGCTCATCCAGGGATCACCTCATCTAACAAATTACTTGTATTTCCTGATTGGAGAGTAACTGGGAGAACAGGTGAGCTGTTAGCACTCTGCTCTAGTCCAGCTTAAGGAACCCATGGGCAGCATGGGAACGAGTCAGAGAAGATTAAGGAGTCCTAGCCTCAGATTTCCAGGCAATTGGTGTACATCCCCCAACAGGCATCAACCATGACACCAGGAATTGGTCTGAATCCCAGCTGGGGCCATTTCTCAGCAGAGCCAGTACTTTCTAGAAGGTTTGAAGATTTCACAGTTAGTGACTCAGCTGTTGCCTGACCCAGCTTGAGCCCCTTGTTACCTGTTCATTCCAGGCAGGTTGCCCCAGAAGTAGCGGGCCCTGTGAGCAGCAGACACTTTGATGGCATCAATCATCACTGGGTTACACTGCAGAGAGAGAAGGGTAGCAGCTAGGAGCCCATGGCACAATTCAGGTGGAAGCCAGAGTGGGGGCTTGCCCTGGGCAGGTGACAGGGTGACAGGCTGGCAACAGAGGAGGCATGGTTCCCTTCAGCAAGAGGAAAGACCAATTCCTATCAAGAATCTAGCTGGGGGTGCCAGGGGGCCTCAGTTGGTTAAGCGTCTGACTCAAGATTTCACCTCTGGTCTTTATCTCACGGTCATGGGATCAAGCCAGAATCAGATTCCATGATAGCATGGAATGCTGCTTGGGAATCTTTCTCTCCCTCTCTCTCCATCCCTCCCTCACTCTCGCTCTCTCGCTCTCTCACTCTCTCTCTCTCTCTCAAGATAAATAAACTAAAAAAAAAATTGAGAATCTAGCTGGAAGACAGAAGTACCCAGATATTAATGATGGAGAGAGACACCAATTGGACCTGCAGGTTCTAAGAGAGGATACAGGCTCAGACAAGCCCGATCATTACAGAATGTGCTATATGTACAGGTAGTCAAAGCGGTTCAAACTTGAAATCTGTCAAGTTGGGAGGTGGGTGCAGGAATGACTTTTGACAAAATATGGCTTCTGTCACCTCTTTGCCGGGCTCCCACACCATGAGGGAATGAACAAGCCAGTTCTATGACCTCTTTAGCTGAACCCAGGCTATAAAGTTTTGGAGAAAATAGAATTAAGTGTATAAAGAGCATTTAGTATAATGCTGGATGATAATGCATCACAGTGAACTGCTGGCAGCCACTTAGAGCAGAAGTTCTCAGGACAGGGATGAGAAAACATCCCCAGAGTGAAAACAATTTAGTCAAATCTCCTGATTTCATCATCAGACTTCAGTGGGATTCAGGGTGAAGTTAGAGATCAAGATGTCTTCCATGCACTAAAAAGAATCAACGCACTTGACTCCATTAGTTTTGGATTTAGCTGTGTCCTCCATCTAGAACCCAAAACCATTCCCCAAAGGGGAAACACCCACCACCCCCAATGCCAGCAAGACTCACCCACCCATTAACCCTTGACACTCAGGATCCCGGGTTCCCTTACCTCCAGGAACCGAGAGATGTCCCTCTTGTCACCAACCTTCATGGCTACCACATTCTCAAACATCCAGAAGAAGGGTCGGTCGTCACCCTCCTTGGGGCGTGTATAATTCAGTAGATGGTAGAACTCAAAGAAAAGCCGGCCTGTACCCTCTGAGCCCAGACAAGAAGGCAGAGTCAGCTTCAAATCCATCATCCCCCTCCCTCCGTAGTTGAGACCAGTGGATTCCCCGACTCTTGTGATACTCTGCAGTCTTTCTACCTGCAGTCTTTTTGAATGACTAAGGACATGGGCATCAGCAGTGCAGTATTTATTGGTTATCTCTGGGGACAGGACTTGCTATGTATGTACAAGGAAAGAGTCGACAGGTAAGATTGCCGGAAACAAACAGTTGTTTCTTAGACCACTCCACTCCTCCTGGACCAGCACTCTGGTGACATAGGGTCTGTTAGGATGCTCACCATACAAGCCTTTCCTGGCTGGGTTCACATTTGAAAGATCATTGCATGGGCTTCCGCCAATCACCAAGTCAAAGGGGCCCCATTCTTCAATCTGTGAGACAAAAACATTCTTAGGGGAGGGATTTAAGTAAGGATGGAGGGATATAGCCTAGGTTCCAGGCAACCTATCAAGAAAACCCACTTTTGTTTTTAAGTTTGTTTATTCTGAGACTGAGAGGATGACAGAAAAGGGTAGAGGCGAGGAAAAGACAGAATTCCAAGCAGACTCCCAGCTATCGGAACAGAGCTAACTTGGGACTCGAACTCGTGAACCATGAAATCATGATGTGAGCCGTTGTCAGAGGCGTAACCAACTGAGCCACCCAGGTGCCCCGATAAAACCCACTTCCAGGCACCAGACTGGCTCAGTCAGTGGAATACGCAACTCTTGATCTTAGGGCCATGGGTTTAAGCCCCACAAAGTTGTGCAGCCTACCTTAAAACAAAACAAAACAAAACAAAACAAAAAAAAGGAGAAAAGGAAAGGAAAGGAAAGAAGGAAGGAAGAGAAAGGAAGAAAAAAGAAAACCTACTTCTAGAATCTTGCTTGGTCACTTAAGTCCCCCAACTCCACTTATGACCCAAAAAATTCTTCATATACTCTAAGGTCTTTCTTAATAATTTCCAACTTGTGGATCTTGGTACTAGAGCTTGACATAAGCCTGGGTTCTCTCTTCTACTATAGCCCTGGGCACGGGGAAGGGACCCACATGGCCATAAGTACTTGTGGGGCTCAGGGCTGAAGGAGGAAGAGGGGGTGGGGCAGGTCTCAGCAAGGGTGCAAGCAGCCCTCACATTTCTCTTTGTGATGTTCCTGACGTCATTCACATATTTGATGTTGCCCTCATGCTTGACAGTCCCCACTGCGATGGATTCTTCACACACTTCAGAGGCGACATACTTCTCTACTTTGATGCCCAGTTCTTTGAGGACTAAGTACCCTACAGGAGGTCAGAGACAGAAAGCACATTAGTTAGGGTCGTCCTCCACGGGACCCTCCCTCCAGTGATTCTAAGCCATCTCTAGAGCTCAGACCAGACCCAGCAAAGGCACGGCCATCCTCGAGAGAACCAGGCGTATGGCAGAGACTGCATGCTGGACATACCAGGCACCCTGGTTTGCAGAGTTTCATGAAGAAAATATATAGATAACTATAACTGGTATAGTCCCCTGGCAGGATCTTGCCAAGGCCTCACCACCTACCACCCAGCACAGTCAAACACAGACACACGGACAGGAATCCTCACCAAAACCATGTTCAGAGAACTCTTAAGCCCTGGTGGCATGGCCAAGGCTCAGTCCTACTCTGAGTCATCTGTGCCAACACGAACAAGTCTTTATAAGACCCAACAGAGTGGAGAACCTAAGCCACCGCTAATAACAGGGTTGGCGTGGGTGGGTAGAGAGTCATTGAAAGCAGTCAGTGAGTTAGGAATCTGGACACCAATGTACACACATTAAGTACAAATGATGTGAAATGCATAGCAGCTGATTTCTACTGCTTCCTACTCTGGTAACATGGAGATGTCCGGAACAATGCATCACAGGCTGGTTGTGAGGGTTAAAGGAGTTAAATCGGGCTAACCTTCCCGGGCCACCATGCATGTTGGCTGTGTGCTTATTCTATACTTGGGCAACCTGGGGATGTGGAAGAGAACCAAGACTAATTCACCTCCAACAGATCGATGCTGATGGGATGGAAAATCATTGTCCAAGATATTTGTTCATAATAAAAAAATACAACAGAGCTAAGATATACTTGTCTTTGAAAGGCCCAAAGGAGGGCCAGGATGGCCAGGTAGATGAAATGGTGGGAGAGGTTTGAGGAGAGAAACAAGGAGCCGGGGTTTTCTCAGAACAAGTGACCAACAGGTCATCCCAGGGGTTTTTGCTTAGCATTGATGGTGGGACACCTGGAGCAGGTGAGCATCCTAGGTGAACTCCAAACTCACCTGTTGCAATTCCATCAAACAGGGATAAGACTCGAATGGGCCGCCTTCGGGCTGCGGGAATCGCAGGGTATAACTTGGGGGCTTCCTGCCAGGTTAAAGAAGGAGGTCATGGAGGTCAAGGTGCAGGGGGAAGACTCAACCTCTGGTGGAGGGGAGGGCTGACCTTCCTCTGAGAGTCACAAGCCCTGTGCTCTGCACCTTCTTAGCTGGGATCCCCTCAGGAGCTCTGGCACAGAATGGCCACTCTGCCCTTAGACACGAACACAGATGCGACTTTGATACAGATACACACACACACAAACACGTTGCCCTATCCAGGAATGACCTGGAACCTCCCTCCATGGACTGCAGAACGGAGCCCAGTTCCACTAAGATTTAAGAGCAAGTCACAAGCTTCCCGCCCTCTTTAGTTCCACTAAGGCTAAGGCATGGTTAGTTCTGTAACCATTCCTTCAGCATGCCATACAACGCGAGGCCACAAAGGAGGGGAAAGAGGGCCCTGGAGAAGCCGAGAACTGTGCAGAGGATGTGGTCTGAGGCTCCTAGATGCTCGTCTGGACAATGCATCTTTTCCGCTAACTCTTGCCAACAGACTCCCAGCGCGCACGTGGGGTGAGTGGTGCTGGGGGAGGAAGCCCGAGGCTTACGTATTCGAGCCCCGTGTCGCTGGTGAAGAAGGCCTGCAGGCGCACGTTCCAGTCCTTCCGGCGCCGCAGGACGCCATGACAGCGCTGTGGGAGGCACATGTAGCAGCTCCAGGGCTCCTGCAGCTTGGCGTCGGCTGCCGTGCCCGTGCCCACCAGCACCTCCAGGCACTCCACACAGAAGCACCTGTGCCAGGCAGCCGAAGGGGAGGGAAGCCTTAGCCACCGGGCAGCCGTCCTACGCACCCCACCTTCCTCAGTGAGAGGACTGGACTGCCCGAAACCTTCTCAGGGCCCCAGGGGCTCCTCCCCATGGGCTGGGCGGCACTGAGTTATGATCTGGGCAACACTAACCTCTCCCTTGGATGCCCAGGGAGCACCTGAGCATCTTCTGTGCACAGAAGAGCTCCCCACCAGGCCCCCAGAAGCAGCCTATCTCCAGGGTGCATTGCCCACCCTCACATACCTGTGGCTTTTTTTTTTTAATTAATGTTTATTTATATTTGAGAAAGAGACAGAATGTGAGTGGGGAGTGGAGGGACAGAGAGAGGGAGAGACCCAGAATCTAATGCAGGCTGACAGCTCAGAGCCCTACGCAGGGCTTGAACTCATGAGCTGTGGGATGTTCAACCTGAGCCGAAGATGGATGCTTTACTGACTGAGCCACTCACACATCTGGGTTTCTAAAGCCCATCCCTACACCTCACTTCTGCTTCCAGGACACGAGGACCACGGCCCTGCGGGGTGCTGGCTGGGGCCCAGCCCCATGGCCTCGGGTCCCCGGGCCACGCTCACCGGCAGCAGCTCGTGTTGCTACAGAGAAGCAGCTCGCGGCCCTCACAGCACACGGTGCAGTAGGACTGGTAGCCATCATCATCATACATGTAGAACAGCTCGAGGAAGCGGTCCTGGCAGCCAGAGAGAAACGCAGTGAACTCAGAGACCAGAGACCACCAGGTCCCACTTGCTCATGGGCTGAGGCCTTAGGATGCAGCCACAGAACAGGGGATGGGTGTCTTGGTGCCCTGTGTGCCACTGCAGCATGGCCCCTGCTACACCCCCAACCCCCAGAGCAGGGACTGCACTAGACGCTTCTCTATTGCCAACATGCGGGTGTGCTGCTCTCTGGGCAAGTACAGGGAAGGGCAGCAGGGAAGGGGCAGGAAAGCCCAGGGCAGGCTTAGGACTTACCCGGCATGTCTGGCAGAGCCCACCCTCAAAGAGAGGGTGAAAGGACACAGGGTTCTTCCTCCCACAGGACAGACAGTTATCTGTAAGGAAGACAGGATGCGGCTTTGGGGAAGCATGGTCCCAACGCCACAGCAGAAGCCTGCAGAATATGTATTCCATGCTGGCTAAACCACAAGGATTCCTCAGGTTTTGTTCCTTTCAACAATGCTTCAGAGTTGAGGCCCCCATTCCAGGGACAGAGGGGTCAGAACAACAGCCCTCAAGCAGGAAGTCCCGCGAGACAGCCAAAGGCAAGACCCAATAGGAAGGCGTGAGGCAGGACACGGTGCAAGGGCCACTCCAGCAGTGGGACGTGCTTGGGAGGGCCTGGCATAAAAATTCCTGACAGAGGAACTTGAGGGGCTCCTGGGTGGCTCAGAAGTTAATAAGCATCTTTCATCTGGGCTTCCGTCTGGATCTCACGGTTTGTGAGATTAACCCTGCATAGGGCTCAGGCTCAGTACTGAGAGCCTGGAGCCTACTTGGGATTCTCTCTCCCTCTGATCCCCTCTGCTGCTTGTAAGCTTGTTGTCTCTCAAAGTGAATAAGCGTTTTAAAAATGTCCATTGCTTGTTGCCTGGTCATGGAATGCTTTGCCCACACCAACCCTACCGGTGGCCAGAGCTGCAATTTCAGAACATAGGTCCCTTCCCATGAGGATATCCTGCCTTCCCCTCATTTCAGTAGTTCAGAAATGATCACTGACCATGTGGGCGGGCCCCTTAAAATGCCTGAGAGCAAGCATCCCCAGCCAGGCAGCACAGACGGGCAACAGAGTGTTGGGCGATGATGGGAGGTTTCTGGGACCCTCAGGTCCCCCCAGGGTGCTCTGGGTCTGGAGCACTCACCCAGTACTGAGGGAACCACTTAAAAAGTTATTTGTTGACTATTGGGCATCAGGCTGAGGAAGCAAGGAGAGTGAATTCACACATTGTGAATTCCATCAGATACATTCTGGTCAATTCCTGGGGCTCATTCCCAGGCAGGACAAGTGACTGGAGTTAGCTTCAGAGAGGGGACAGTGGTGAGGTCTGTCTGCCTTTTACCTGAAAGCCCATTCTGGTTCTCCGCTGAGAAAGGCTCAATCAAGATACCACAAATTACCGGTTTTAGGGTTGGAGTTCCCGGGGCCCAAACTGCCCCAACCCTACCCTTCCTGCACATTCACGGGGGCAGAATTCATCTTCGTGAAGACCAGACAATTCACTGCATTAAATGTAGCAACTGACATGTCTGCACCCCAACCCGAGGTCAAGGCACAGAGTTGCAGGTTATACTCCCACAGGCCAGGTCCGTCCTGAGCACTGCCCAGGGCAAGAAGGGAGGAGCAGCCACAAAGGAGAGAGCATTACCTTCCAGGCTGCCCTTGTTGTTGCTGACATCCAAGGCCATTTGTTCTGTTGAGAAAAGAGAAGGTATGACACGGCATCAGGGAGCCTCACTCATCAGCTAGGACACACTCGCTTGCTGATCGGCCCTTCCACTGCTCCACCCCTACAGCGGGGGTGTCCTGGCCTCCCCACCCCCCACAGTCACCTCGACTCTGGTCCTCCTCTCCTCGGTCTTTCCCGTTGTTATAGCAGTTTGTCTTTAGGCGCTTGGGTGGGGGGCAGTAGTCCAAGGTGGCTGAGTCATCAGCTGTGCGTCTGCGGGTCTTGTTCTCTGTGAAAGGTAAGGAGGTGGCAGCCGTGCCTGGGGAATGGGGGGATGAAGGGGGTGCGGGGGAAACGTGCCCTATGATAGGACCATGCCTCGCCCGGGTGCCAGCTGCATCTGGGCCATGACATGGGTCCACACTGGGCATCCTGCAGCCCCTCCATGGACAACTCAAAGGAATGCAAACTCCCTCACTCTGTATTTCCAGGGCTCGGCCAACCAGACGTGCGAGGGAAAACATCCTCATAGACCAGCACAAGAAAACCAGACGAAGCATGCCTACGATGCACTAGCTCACAGCCACTTGTAGTGACGGGCACTAGACATGGGCCTTGTGCTGACGGAGCGAGTGCACTTTACTCTTAATTTTCATGTCAGTTTAAAAACTACCCATTGAAGGAGCCAGACTGGCTCAGTCAGAAGTGCACTCTTGATCTCAGAGTCACGAATTCGAGTCCCACATGGGATGTAGAGAATACTTAAATAAGAAACTCAAACCTCTGCCCAATCAAGGCCATCAAGTGGCTTAGTTGGAACTCGGGCATCTCTCAAAAATATATCAATTATTTCTCATGAAAAATTTGGCCTACAAATTGAGATATCATAAGACATGTAAAAATATAGGTTTTGAAAAATGTGAATTCATAATGTTTATATTAACTTAGAGATGCCAAAATGTTGAGAATATTGAATTAAGTATGATTTCTATTCATTTCACCTGTTTCTTGTACTCTTTCCAATGTTGTTACTAAGAAAAAATTAAATTATATGACCATTGTTTATCTGTTTCTATACATTCCTTTTCTATTTTTATTCAGCCTGGAAATATCACCTCTAAGGAACATGGTAAAGGAAAATTATACAGCCATCAGGAATCATAAGGACCCTTTGGTAACAAAATTACATTTGACAGTGCACATACCATTAGATCGGAGAAATTAAAGGGAAAGGAGGAATCCAACTAGTGTCCAGAAAAGGCTGGGAGGGACGTGCACACCCAACAGTGTTCCCCTGGAGGGCAGTTGTGAGGGATGGGAGTGAAGGAGGGGGACAGAGCTCAGGCGGACCTTTGAACAGATTGGATTCGTTCCCAGTGACCGCTGTATATGGAAGAAATTGAAAGAAAGTGCAGAGAACACAGTGCATAGTCAAAATATGGGAAGGGAGTACCGTGTTTCCTGGATTCTAACTTCCCACTGCCTGCACGACGCACCTTCGACTTATTAACCACTTATTTGTGGGGAGAGGGAGACAAAACAAAACAGAAAACACTATGTTAAATGTACAGATTGTGAAGCCAAGTAAGTCCTGGATTCCAGGCATCTGGGGTTCCGGAGTGACGATGAGAAGCCACAGCTAGAGGGGAGGGAACTATGGCGCTAAAAGATCACACCTTTAGCATGGGTGACCCTGCTTTCTGCTTGGAGGTGACTTGCAGGGTTTGGGGAAGGGTTAACGCTTTCCAAATTTTCCCCAATAAGCAAAGCTAAATTATTGATTTCCTTTTTTAAAAAAATGGGGCACTAATGGGGCAGCTAGGTGGCTCAAATACTGTAACACCTGTTTTGGTATCAGCTCAGGTCATGATCTCACGGTTTGTGAGATGGAACCCCAAATGGGGCTCTGTGCTGCTGACAGAAGGGAGCCCGCTTGGGAGTCTCTCTCTCCCTTCTCTCTGCTCCTCCTACTCTCACAGTTGTGTGCTCTCTCTCTCCCCCAAAATAAATACTTAAAAAATAGGAAGAGAAATTTATAAAAAGGCACTAGTGACAACTCTATCTTGGCCTTCTATGTACTCAAGTTTTTGCAACAGAATCAATCCCAATTACGCGTACTTGACCTTTAGCAGGAGAGTAACGAGGTAGCTGGAAAGGGCTGAGCTGCTCACTTTTGCAGCTTGCCTGGGGGTTCACAGGGTGAAAGCATCCAGGGTGACAGCTGGCTGCCAAGCCAGGGCACGCTAGGAGGCAGCACGGGGTGACCGCCTCTCCCAAGACTGTCCCCACCAGCAGTTGGTGGTGGGTGCTGCCCAGAAACCCAATCCCACCTGGTTGCTTGTTGTTGGGTCTGAGGCCCTCGACCCCAGTGGGCTTAAAGCCCCCGTGGGCCCATTCCAACATTGGCTTCAGCTGCTCCTCCAGGGAGTCTCCAGGATTGCTGGGGAAGGTTTTGCCAGCCCGCACCCTGGCTTTCTGTGGAGAGAAAGAGGCCAGATGAGCAGGACGGGTGGATGCTAGCCAGGCCACACCCGGGGATCCCCCAGTGGGGGCCTGCATTCCTCTTCACACTGGCCCCTTTCATAGGCCAGCAGCTGTCCTGGGCTGTGGTATGTGACAGGGAGGGGGTTAGGAAGATGGGCAGCAGGCCATGCAGAGAATAAAGTCTCTCCATGCCGGCACCAAATAGCATCTCTTCCCCATCGGGCCTTGAGTGGTCAGCTCCCTCTCAGAGCCCAGAAGACCAGAATTAGCGCTGTCACTTTTAGATACAGCAGAAGCACCAGCCAGCATGGTCTCATTGCCTCTGTGCTCCAGATTTCTTGGTTTTTTTCCCCAATGAAGTTGGACGGGGGCCTCAAGTGCTAGGTCCTATTACAGAGCACTAGGAAGTTCTGTATGTCTAATTAAGCACAAAGGCGGAACAAGGCCACTGACCATTTTCTTTCCACATCAAGGTAAAAGGAATGACAGTCTTGGAACCCTGACAGACAACGAGAAGAGGCAGCCGTCCTCAGCTGCTCTCCAGTCTGACCTCGACCACTCAAAGGAAGGCAGGCTTTGAGGCTCTGGAGAAATTGACGGATAGGAGTATGGTCTCCCACCTCCCAGGGCTCCTCCCCCCTCTAGCAGTGCACAGGGAAGGGGGCGCGGTGCCAGGAACTCAGCGGAAGTCTCAAATCCCTTTCTTTCCTTCCCAGTCATCGGGCCACTGTCCTACTTGCACACACTTTACATGTCCCCTCCATGCTAGCATTGGCCACACTGTGGTCTGAGCTGGCTTTCTGTAGGGCACTTGCTGGAACTTGGCTCTTGGGCCATCCCCCGACCCCACTGCCATGTTACCTCCAGTGCATGGTACATGGCCTTCCTGTAAGACACCAGCTTATTGAAGGTCGCCAGGTTAAAGTGTTGGCTGAACAGCCCCAGGGCCACTAGCTTATCTGCAGACACCTGGAAGAGAAAGCCATCATCAACATCGCTCTGCAGCCTGTGTCTGAGGTGCCCTGTCTCTCCCAGGCTTCTTCCTGGAGATCAAGTTCACAGACTCAAAAGGGAAGAGAAAGTAGAAAATAGAACGGGCACACAGCCTCTGCCACACCCTGTAGGCAGAAGCACGGTGAACAGGACACTCCAAATGGGAGACGGTAGGATTCTCCACATAGAGGATGTGCTCTGTATTTGTGTATGTTCTGGGAGCAAATGACCCCCAGGTCCCTGGTGTGGGCCCGTCTCAGTGTTGACACACACATAGTGGATGTTCCGATCAATACATGCTCTTCCCTCCTTCACATGCATGATGAATGGCAGCTGAGATTAACCATTTGGCCTTTAATTAAGGGACTTAACTTAATGTACGTTTATAAATAGTGTTGGCACAACGTAAGCACTTTACACTTCTTGTGATTTACTGATATGTGCCTTCCATTGGGGCTAAATACCCATATTCCACAAGTCTCAAGCCCCAGGTCTCCAGGCTGTGCACAAGCTAACCAGGCTGCCCATGGGAGATAAACCTGCTGTCCAGGGGTGCTGATCAGGGGGGATGACAGGTGCTGTCTCATCCCCCCCGGGGCACACTCGCTGTCACGCCAACCTCCGTTTTGCACTCTCACCTCTAATGCTGAGGGGGCATTGCCACCATATATAAGAAACTGGGAGGGAGGCTGGGGAGAAGCTGAGGGGATCAGTAGGCTAAGCGTCCAATTCTTGATCTTGGCTCAGGTCAAAATCGCATAGTTTTTGAATCGAGTTCCACATCAGGCTCTGTGCTAACAGTGCAGAACCTGTGTGGTATTCTCTCTCCCTCTCTCTCTGCCCATACCCCACTTGTGCTTTCTCTCTCTCTCTCTCTCTCTCTCTCTCTCTCAAAATAAACTTTAAAAAAGCATTTAAAAGAAACTAGGGATTGGGACGCCTAGGTAGCTCAGTCAGTTGAGCATCTGACTTCAGCTCAGGTCATGATCTCCCGGTTCGTGGGTTCGAGCCCCGCATCGGGCTCTGTGCTGACAGCTCAGAGCGTGGAGCCTGTTTCCAATTCAATGTTCCTCTTTCTCTGCCCCTCCCCTGCTCATGCCCCGTCTCTCAAAAGTTATGTTTAAAAAAATAAAAAATAAAGAAAGAAACTGGGGATCAATCAGTGTGGTTGGACATCAGTGCTGTCCCCAGTGCTGTATTTCATGCAACGTGTATCCCAAACACCATGACCCGCAGCGCCACCCCATCCTATAAAGCTAATAGCACCCCCACGTCATCTTATTAGCATCAGACCAGTCTTACAAGGCTCAGTTTGTGTCTCATTGGGCCAAAGCAATTACACAACTTATTTTGCTTCATTTCACAGAACTCAGAGCCCACATCCTACAGTGAGATGCTTCAGGGAGAGCACAAGCCGAGACATTTGTTGTCCTGCTCCCTCTGCTGGTCAAATAGAGTATCTACATGCATTCTGCCTACCAGGGACACTCCTTTTCCTGCCTACTGGGAATTATGTTTTATGGCAAATGGGCCTGAGGAAGCCCAAATCATAGGAAACAACAGAACCTCAACTTGACGCTGAATCACAGATGCACTGAATGGCCCTCCGTTACCACCTCTGCCTGCATCCCAGCCCTCATCTACCCTCCAGGCGTGGTGAAGGTTGGAAAAGAGACCATCACAGGCAATGTATTACACCTCACCATTCTGATCTCAACCTGAAATATCAGAATGTGCTTTCAGTAGGTAAGATATCAAAACTGCCTCATTCATGCCCAACAAAGCTCTTGCCCCAACGACTCTCATCAAGAAAGAACATAAAATGGTTACTATCAGCAACAACAGAGGTGCCTATGTGGCTCCATCAGTTAAGCGTCCATGCTGGACTCAGGTGATGAACTTGCAGTTCATGGGTTTGAGCTCTGGGTCGGGCTGTTTGCTGACAGCTCAGAGCCTGGAGCCTGCTTCAGATTCTGTGTGTCCCTCTCTCTCTACCCTCCCCTGTTCTCACCTTGTCTCTGTCTCTCAAAAATAAACATTAAATATATACATATATATATATATATATATATATATATATATATATATATATATATAAAATCAGCAACAACAAAAACGTAATCAACACACCCTGAAATCAGTACTCTGAGTTGAACATTTCAGAACTGACACCAGGTAACCCTAGGCCCAGGCAGGCATGCCCCTCCCCACACCTCACCAGGCCTAAATGATGCTCAGAGGCAGAGACTATCCTTCCTGTCTCTTCCAAGCTTCTCCAAAGATCTGAGGGTGCCAGCCATTCCCAACTCCTTAGGAATCCATGAGAAATAAAGCCTAGAGAGCACAAGTGGCCACAAGTGGATTCAGAGAACTTTCCAGCTCTTTGTGTCCTGGAGGAGCAGACGAAGCTCTGCATCTCATGGGAACTTATATAGGTGTTTATGCTGTTTAACAAGACATTTTTATCCTTCCTAGACACACTGAGTCAAAGAGCCTCATCCACCTGGAGAAAGCAATCACAGGCCTATCTTAAAACATCAAGTCTCAAAGGAAGGGACGAAAACACTGCAGGGCTGCGGCCCGAGGGCCTGCCTCGTGCTGGACTCACCTCGGAGAACTTGCCGTCACCAAACCACTGGACCCACCGCATGCCAGTCATGGCCTGTCGCTTAGAGGTGGCTTTCCATGACACCACCATAGCAGGCCACCAGGAGAAGCCCTTGATCTTCCCCCACACAAGGTCCCCTATTCCAAACTCCTTCCCATCCTGGAAGAAAAACCACATGAAGGAATCCCAGTGAGACAGACAGCCTGGGCCAAGAAAAAGGCCTGCCCATCCCACTGACCCTACTGGTCACTGCCTAAGGGACCAACTCAAGGCTCCCCGCAACGTGCGCAGGAGGGGCCCCGAGGTGGCTAGGTCCAACCTCAGCTCAGGCCATGATCTCCATCTCCCGGTCGACTTGGAGCCCCACAGGCTCTCTGATCTCGGTGTAGAGTCCCCTTTGGATCCTCTGTCCCCCTCCCCCTGCCTATCCCCCCATGCTTTCATGGGCTCGCTATCAAAAATAAACATTACAAAAAGGTGCCCAGCAGAGGGACGCTCGATCTTAGGGCCATGAGCTTGAACACACAATGAGTGTAAGGATTGCTTAAAAAAATTTAAAACGATGTGTGAGGACCCCTTGAAAATAAGAGACCAGTTATTTCAGAGAACATGGGATTATATTAGATTTATAACATTTCACGTGTACATTTGACCTAGTATCTAGGAATGAAAGATCATCAACTGAAAACTCACAGAAAATAACATCATAATAAATAATGCCATCACTGGGTGTCCCCACCACAGGCCATTACACAGGCTATTACAAATCCATTAAAATGCAAAAAAATAAAAGTGTAGACAGTAGACATTTGCACATAAAAAGCTTAATGGAAAAGGTGAGATGCCCATGAAAAGCAGTTATTAAAATATACCTACAGTCTGATATACATAGAAAAAACATACACACATGTGTATGTACATATTCAACAATGCAGGAGTGAAATAAACCAGCCCAGTTGGATAATCATGAATTATACATTAGAGGGATTATAGAACATGATGGCTTATAGACAAGAAAGTGAGGCAACTCTAGTTCCTAATAAGTGAAATCGGCTAGTCTACTGCTGGACGTGAAACAGGACAAACAGAATTGTATACAAACAAGGTACACATATTTGGAGTTACAAATATGTAATGCTCGGGAAATCATCAATTGGGTGTTTGAATTATGTCTGGTAGGTAAGTAGAGCAGAGGAAGGACAGGTTGCCTGTAGAAAATAAATTCAAGTATTACAATAGATGTGACCAGAAAAAGAGGTGGGAGTAGCCACCGCTGGTTAAGAAGTTGGTCTTCCCGAATACATAGCCCTTCCCAGTGGTACCTGATACTCAGTGCTGTCGGGATCTGTCCCCTCTGCATCCACCTGCGGCGATTCCAAGCTCTCCTGCTGGCTGTCCTGGACCAGGCGGGCATAGGGGGTACTGCTGCTCTGGGGCACCACATCATCATCTGTGAGGTCGATGGTGAGGTAGGGGCTGGCGGGAGACGGCCATGGTGTGCCTGCCAAGGATACTGTCCGCCGCCTCAGGGACTGTGGACAGAAGGACACAGAACTTGGGCCACAGCAAAGCAGGCGGGTGACCGGAGACCAGTGGTGCCCCCAGGAGATTCCCGGGCAAGCAGGAACAGTGAAGGCGGAAGTTGACGAGAACAGACACCAGCAAGGATGGTTTTCCGGGAACAAGTAGGTGCCCCTTGAGTAGCAGGAGAAAGCAACTTCCATCAGAACAGAGACAGAATCAGGACAGACGGGACAAAGGCGGAGTAAGCGTGAGTGAGGATGAGAGACTGACCCAGGCTCAGAGAAGGCCCCTGGTTTCCTTAAATGCTTATTGTGTGCCCAGCCTTGCAACAGGCATGGAGAATTGTGACCACTGGGGTTGCCTCAAGCCGGTCAGGGAAGGTACTAGGGAGACAAAATAGTTCTGGAGTCAGTAGATGGGAGCTCATTCCCGAGAAGGAGCAGGAACCCAGGAACAGGGAATTCACACATTCCACCAGAGTGCCATCCAGCATCAGGCCAGGAGAGAAGTCACCAGGCTTGGGAGAAGCTTGCCCAGCACCCAGGAGGGAAAGGAAAGGCCAGACCCTGAAAAGGTGCCGAGTGTGGAACAGACACAGGGGAAACGCCAGCCTCGCTCGGCCGCACGGTGACGGAGGCAGACCAGTCACTTAAGAGACTGGGGGTGTCTGGGGAACCGACCCTGGTAGCTGAGAACTCCACGGGGGACTCGTCCACGCGGCCGCGGCCCTGCCGGCCTCGAGTGGAGCGTGGGGAGGGTCTGTGCCTCTCCCGGCTGGAGGCGTTGTTGTTATTTCGGGTTCGGACCTGGAGGCAAGAGAGGATACGCAGGAGGCCTTTTGTGACTACAGGCATGGAGTTCCGGCCTTGAGAGGTCGTCTCAAGGCCACAGAAGTGAAGAGGTGGATAAGGAGGGAAGGCCTCTGGATGGAAGGCGTCTCCCCCAGAAGCTCCCCGGTTACTGGGAGAAGGGGGGATAGGGTGCCAGCAGGGCCACCGAGGTCTGCAGCGGATCCCGCACTGCCTGTCAGAGGCAACTGGCACCTGCAGACCGAATGGCAGAGTAACATCCAAGTTGACCCCAAACCAAACATTTCTTCCCCCAAAAACATTAGAATGACTGTTGCCTTCTTCTGGAAGGTACTGGATCACCAAACTGGATGAGAAGCCCTTCGGCTCGTTTCTCAAGGTGGCATGAACTTGGGTGGTGCACTCCTGTATTCAAATCCTGCATGTTTAACCTTAGGTAAGTTGCCAGAATCTTCTCTCATCTGTAATGGGGATGACCTACACTGTATGCTGGGTGAGAATTAACCCGGGACTCGCGAGGGGCTCTGAGCATCAGCCTGGTGTCCAACGGGCTGAGTGACCACCGGCAGTGATCATGTACCCATTTCCACACCGCACAAGGTCACAGACCTTGCTTACACTCTCCTCCAAACTAGCGGTCTCAGGCCCTTGGAGCCAGGAGAGCCCAAGAAGAGTGGAAGCGCCCCCCATGGGAAAGAAAACCTTCACAGTGATTATTCAGGGGCCTTGTCATTCTCTAAGCTCAAAACACGTTTACCTCTTTCTCCAAAGTTCCCTCTGGGAGAACCAAGACCGTTTTTTGTTTTAGTGCCTCGGCTCAGGAGTGGGGGACTTACAGCTGGGCTTTCGGACCGAGTCCGGGTCTCACGGAAGAGTTTTGGCATCACCGGGGTGTCAGAGCCACCCCCGTCCTCCCCGTCGCCATCTCCATCACCCGTCAGGTCCTTTATGAATGAAAACACAAACGTTAAATGTCACTAAAAGGTCACATAACCAAAACAAGTTAAGAATGAAGAGTCAGTCAGGGGTGCCTGGGTGGCTCAGCCAGTTAAACATCCAACTTTGGCTCAGGTCATGATCTCGGGGTCCATGGATTCAAGCCCCGCATCAGGCTCTGTGCTGACACCACAGAGCCTGGAGCCTGCTTCAGATTCTGTGTCTCCCCCTCTCTCTCTGCCCTCCCTCCCTTGCTCGCACTGTCTCTCTCTCTCTCTCAAAAATAAATAAACACTTAAAAAATTAAAACAAAAAAAGAATGAAGAGTCAATCATACTGAAAACAATCATAATCCTGGCCCGAGTGACCTGAACATATTTCCAACTACCACATTTTGTTCAAAAAGAATTTACGATGGCTTAACTTGAGGATCACAAATTCAAGACATGATTTAAAAAAAAATCAAAAACAACCCTGGGGCATCTGGGTGACTCAGTCAGTTAAGCATCTGACTTTGGCTCAGGTCATGATCTCGCTGCTCTAGTTTCTTTTTTTTTTTCAACTCTTTTTAACATTTTTTTTTTTGAGAGAGAGAGAGAGAGACATAGCATGAGCAGGGGAGGGGCAGAGAGAGAGAGAGAGAGAGGGAGACACAGATTCCAAAGCAGGCTCCAGGCTCTAAGCTATCAGCACAGAACCCAACGTGGGGCTTGAACTCATGAACTGTGAGATTGTGACCTGAACTGAAGTCAGATGCTCACTGACAGAGCCACCCAGGCGCCCCATCGCTGCTCTAGTTTCAAGCCGCGCATCAGGCTCTGCACTGACAGCTCAGAACCTGGAGCCTGCTTCTGATTCTGTGTCTCCCTTATGCCCCTCCCCCACTCAAAAATAAATAAATACAAAAAAAAAACCAACAAACCCTGTGGAATCAGAAAAACCTAAGATACAATATGAAAGTAACATGCATTATGACAACTCCTGTATCTGTACCTGGGGAGACTGATCTAGCTCTGCCTAACAGGGAGAACTGGTCAATGTGCACAATTAAGCGGGAGAAATTGGAGGCTCAAAGCAGATCCTTCTTGATACAATAACCAGGAAGAAACGGCACCAAGGAACCAATGAAGAACTCCTATAGCGTGTCCCCTGCTGCAGAGCAAAACCCTGTGCAGCGGGAAGCAGCCTAAGTTTTGGATGTAATATTAAGAAATTTATTTGTCACTTCACTTGCCAATTTTGTGGCCTTGAGTGAGTCCATTTCACTCCTTAAAACTCTAACAGTACTTTCCCTAGAGCACAACAGGGATATAATGAGAATCAAATACCGCACACTTCGTCCAAGGCCAGACTCAGAGGAAATGCTCAGCCAGGAGGGCCCACTGCCATTCCTGGTAACGGTCCATCAGAACTAAAACCACTGTCCTGAGCACCTGGTCCCAAATCTCCACACAGCCCTCATTCTCATCCGGGCGCTCACTGGTTGCTCTCCAGCAGATCAGAAGCTGTGCGGATGTGAATTTACACTTGTCCTTAACTTCATCCCCAATACTTGACACCAGTTCTTTCAAAAAAGTAACCAAATTTTTCTTAAAAAAACCTGTACTATGATTAATTAGAACACAAAAGGCATAAATGATGTTGAGAATAAAAATCATTATGGGAAGACTATTACATGGAAACAAAATTGATAAAGTAGAAACCTTGACTTTGCAGCAGGCATTGAGACACTGCAATGATTGTTAGAAATCCCTAAAGCAAGTTCTTTCCAATATACAACCCTGATATCAAAACCAGACACAAATATATCCCCAAGTAAATAAACATACATCCACTTTATTCATGAATAGCTGCTAAACTAAATCACACTGAAAACATACCACAACCAAGTCGGCCTCCTTCCAGAAATAAAAAGGGCCATTTTAGGGGCGCCTGGGTGGCTCAGTCAGTTAAGCATCAGGCTTCAGCTCAGGTCATGATCTCACGGTTCATGGGTTCAAGGCCCACATCAGGCTCTGTGCTGACAGCTCAGAGCCTAGAGCCTGCTTCAGATTCTGGGTCTCCCTCTCTCTCTCTGACCCTCCCCTCCTGCGCTATCTCTCTCTGTCTCTCAAAATTAAATAAAAAAATTAAAAATTTTTTAAAAAGGGCCATTTTACTACATTAAAACTTTTATCAATGTAATGGATTATCTGGACTGAGAAAATGAGATTTTTGGAAATTTGCTGGGAAGCGTTTAGTCAAAATCTTCATAATGGAGTAAAATAAATGTTTATGATTAAAACAAAACAAAGACTTGTCATAGCAGAAAATGCCTTATGCATGAGGTTGTTCGAAGCCTTCTGTGTGCTTAGCGGTACTCAAATCCATCTTTCAACAAGTATTTATTTCATGCCACTCAGGCTCCCCATTGAATGAACACCCCTGCAAAAGGGACCTTAGAACACGTACCTGAGTGTAACTGAGCAGACTGGAGACCTCCCTCTTGGACAGTCGTGAGCTTGATCTGCGGCCTGGAGAAAAAAGCAGACGAGAGTCTTGTATGTCGAGGAAGGGCCAGCCCTGTCTTCCTCTGCGGACCTGCTGTCCCCTGTCGTCTCCTCTCTGGGTTGTGGCCTGAGGGCTCTCCACACCCACTGGCATCCTCAGGGGGTTAACTCTTAGCCCCTCACCATCTGAGGTCCCCTCACTGTACTCAGAAGGCAACAGGGCACAGGGCCAGGCACATAATCGGACCCAAAACAATACCGAAGGTGCTCAGGAGGAACGGCCCCGATTTCCTTCCAGAACTGTGGCCCCCAGCTGCAATGCATGAGCAGTGCGGTACCTGCCACATCAGCCACATTTCAAGCGCTCACGCGTGGCTCCTGACCCGTGCAGAAACAGAACACGGTCACCCTCACAGAGTGTTCCATGGGACAGCACAGCTCTAGGGGATCTCAACAGCAGGATGGGACAACTCAGGGGTTTCCAAACCAGCTGGGTCCGGAAATCTCAGTGGGGAGTATCCCGGGTGATGCGATCCAGAACTGTGGAGGGGAGGGAGGGGCGGCGAGAGCAGGACAGTAAAGGAAGCAAGTCTCAGATCCTCCCCTGCTCGAATGTCTTCTTCCCACATAATCACCTGCAAGGGGAGAGGGGTCCCTCTGCAGATGAGCCACAGATCCCAGGCTATGCTGCAACCATCCCCCATCATGACGGGAAAAGGACAGGGGTCATCACCTGGGGTTACCTCCTCAGAGTCCCAGCTGAGGGGAGAGGAGAAAGGGACAAGACGTGGGCAGGGATGAGAAATGGGCTGGGTCCTGCCTCCATCCATTTCCCTTTCCTGGGTGGTGTGGCAGGGCTTGTCACAGAGCAGACCCTCTCCCCACAACCTGCCTTGAGCCTGCTCAGAGGCTCATGTCCCAGCTGCAGTCTGCGGGGCCTGGCCCACCCCTCCTCCCCACTAGCCCGGCCACCTCTGATCTCCGGGGTGCTGATAGCCTCCAGGATGGGGGGTGAGGGCGCATCCTTGGAGTCAGAAGACTGGTCGCTGCAGCCCCCATTAGTGATGATGGAGTCGTCCCTCCCGCTGGCGTCCTCCTCTCTGTTGAGTTGTCTGGTGTCTCCCTTCATTGTTTCCTGCAGGAGGGGCCAGAATGGGTAGGGTAGCAGGGACACAAGGGCACAAGGGGGCAGCACACCCCAAACCTCCCACCAACTGCTCTATGTCCTCAGGCCAAGGGAGGCCCCTTGACACATTCTCCGGGTGATACTCCTGCCCAAGGACCCCACCCAGGCTGCCCCCCATAGCCTGCCCCCCTCACCAAACTCGGAGGCTCAGGACTTGGTTCCATGTGGCCAGGTGGCCCGAAGGCTCAGACACCAGCACCCAGGACAGAGGAGGGGGCTGGGCTGTGGTCTGAGGCTTAGGCTGTTCTGTGCAATTAGCCGGTCACTTCAAACAATGCCATTTAGGACCCGCCTGCCCCGGCCTGCCTGCCGCCAGCTTTGGTCCCCTCTGCCCCTGGCCCCCTTTCCCTGCCCAGCCTCCGCAGGGCCTCAGGAAGCCAGTGCATTATTTTCCCTCCTGACCCCTTTGTTTGCTCTCTCCCTTCCCCTCAATCTCCAGGTCCTCTTCCCACCCGCCCCCTCCTCCCCCACAGAACAGCTTCTCTCCTCTCCATGGCAGCACAAGCCCCGCCCCACCCCAACCTCAGGGGCCCATTGGTCTGCTGGCCTGTCGCTCACTCCCTCCTCCCTTACCAGCTGGGGCTCAGAGTCCCAAGTTCCCAAGAAGGGAAAGGATGGAGGAGCACAGGCAAAGGACTGGGGCACTTTACAGGGGGGATGCTCCCCATTTGCTCCAGCCGCACCCCACCTCTGGGCCTTTGTCTCCCCCACTGCTGCCCAGCCTGGTAACTGCATTATCACCAGGCTATTCTGGCCAGGTCCTCACTGAAGGGTCAAAGGGCTGTGTGACCTTCATCCTGGTCTTCAACATGTTGGCTCCAAGAACCTGAACCTTGCATTTATTCCTCCTATTAATGTGATCGTGAGCCCATTTTATGGAAAGGAAAAGTGACACCCAAAAAGGATTAGTTTCCAAGGTGAAGAATAATCACATCTAAGAGGTGGGGCCATGGCAAAACTAGAAACTAGGTAGCACATGAGGGCCGCAGACTCCCATTTCTTAGTTTCCCCCAAACTCTCCAGAGATATTTGGCACCACACCCTACTGCTCTGGACCCTGTCTTGGGAAAAGCTTCCCACACAAATGGCTGCCCATCATCACTGGGTACTCCCAGCCCCTGTACCCCATCTTGGGGACTCACCACTCGGAAACAGATGACCCACACTAGCCTCCCAGGGTACCTTCTAGAAGCATCCTCTAGGCTACAGGGCTGCAGACTGCAGTCGTGATGTGGCACCTCATCCACCAGGGGGCAATGTGGGCACCTGTCCGAATTGGTCTGCAGCGCCCCTAGGTGGATGTGCAATGTGGCCTGGGGTCCCAATACCATCTTCTGCACCTGTCCATCCCCCAGGCCAGGGCATGGGGCAGCTAGAGCCCTGCTGTTATTTCCCATAAGGCCCAGGAAGCAGCACCTCTGGAATCACCTGGGAGCTGATTAGAGCTGCAAAATCTCAGGCACTTGCCCTAGACCTACTAAGAACTCTGTGGGGCGCCTGGGTGGCTCAGTCCATTAAGCCTCTGACTTCGGCTCGGGTCAGATCTCACGTTCGTGGGTTCAACCACTGTTCTGGTTCTAAATGTATACTGACCCACAGCAGTGTGGCATTTACTCCCACATGGTCCAGGGCCACACTTCCTGGCCTGTTGTCTCTAGATACATCTTAAGGAACCCCACCAACCCCAGGGAAACAGAGGAATGCCAAACCTGGTCTCATCAGCTGTTCCTCACCCCCGTTCACTGCCAAGCCCTGACCCAGAAGGACAGGGCGCCTGTCTTATGGCCAAGCTGCCAAACTCTCAGGAAAACTGCTGGAGTGTGGTTCCAAGTAATAATTAATTCCTAGAGTCTTGCCTCAAGCCAAACCAGTGAAGGAAGCAACCTAGGTAGCCAGCCTGACACTGGGAGGGCGTCTGGGTCACGAGGTCCACGGAAGCTTGGGGGAGGAAGGGGCAGTCAGGGCTTCTAGTCAGAAGCTGGTAACAAGCAGGTCAGAGGCTGAAATTGAGGGCCATTACTTCCCTCTCATCCAGGGCCCAAGGTTCCATCAGATGGCCCTTTCCTGTGTCAGTCAGGAGGCTGACAGGCCCCGGTGGAGCCGGCAGATGATTAACTACCTCCGGCCTTCCCCCAGGGCCTCCGCAGTGCCAACCTGTCCCCCACCCTACCAAGCACTCATGTGAGCAGAGCACTTTTCTCAAGGCCCCATGTCCACATTCAGGAAGAACCTCCTGCCCCTCTAACCTAGGCACAGAAGGACTGGAGGAAGGTTCCGGGAAGAAAACCAACTGGCTCTAAGCGTCCTCAGCTACCCGGGCGGGCCTGGGGAAGCTATTTTAAAACACTCGTCCGTGTTCCAAACATATAAGTCGATTATGTGATTTCATTCGATTCTGTGAGTTTCACCTCCCTGGCTTTGCACTGACATGAGCTTCCCTTGCTGCCTTGCTGACACAACACAGCCCACCGTCGCCCCGCGCCGCACAGGCTCCCCGCCCCCCCACTCTGTTCACTCCGGACCACAGGCTACAGGCAGGACAAATAAATCCCACCTCCAGGCACGTGCTACTGCTGCCCCATAGGCCTGGAAGCCCTCCACATCTCTCCCTACCACATACCTCCCCTGTTATTCCAACTCCAAAACCACATCTTGAAAGTCGGGAAGGCTTCTCCCAATCCAATCCTGCTCCAAAAAGCAGTAACCTGGCTGTCCTCACACAAACCCTCTCACCTAAAAATGCAGTAATTTTTTTTCGGCATTTACTGCTATATATGCACCACCCTCTTCTGCGCTTTACCTGCAATTACCTGCAACAACTCGTTTAATCCTTCAGTGTGGTATCCCTATTTTACAGATGGACAAACTGAGGCACAGATTAAGCAACATAACACACACTTGTTAAGCAACTCAATACCCACGTGACCAATGGGACTTATTAATGTGTTCAAATCCAGGAGAAGTTAAGAACACAGACTTAACCACATGCTCTTCAGAACAGGAGATGAGGGACGCCTGGCTCAGTCGGTTAAGTGTCTGACTTCGGCTCAGGTCATGATCTCACAGTTCATGGGTTCGAGACCCACATCAGGCTCTGTGCTGACAGCTCCGAGCTTGGAGTCTGTTTCAGATTCTGTGTATCCCTCTCTGCCCCTCCCCTGCTTACACTCTGTTTCAAAAATAAACATTAAAAAAAAAAAAGTAAGAAATTAGCACCAGAGACTGGTGTGCAATGAATGGCAGACAAATCTCCCTCACCTCTTCCCACCACCTCCTGCATAATGTGGCCCCTGAGACAAGCCCATTGCCTTATCTAGTTTGATCTTTCTAGCGCTGGAGGAAAACCTGGCTGAGTCACCCCACTGAGAGATGGCACCTTCCTAAGGGATTTTTCCAGAGTGGTTGCTGTGGGAGCTCAACAGTGGGGCCTTGCCACTCCACTGTTGTCCCAGTGCCCAGGTCCTGGCTGAAAGCTAAAGGCGCCACGAAACGCTCTCTCAACCCCCACCAGATCCCAAGGCAGGTTCCGTTATTAACCTCCTTCCAACAGGTACAGATGAGGGGCGCCTGGGTGGCTCAGTCAGTTAAGTGCGGCTCAGGTCATGATCTCACGGTTAGTGGGTTTGAACGCCGCGTCAGGCTCTGTGCTGACCGCTAGCTCAGAGCCTGGAGCCTGTCTTCAGATCCTGTGACTCCTTCTGTCTCTGACCCTCCCCTGCTCACGCGCGCTCGCTCTCTCTCTCAAAAATAAATAAAAACATTAAAAAAAAATTTTTTTAAACTAACAAGTACAGATGAATTAATCAAGTCGCCCAACAAGGGGGCAATGCCAAGACTCATGCCTAGCATTCCAGGGCACGTGCCTGTAACCGCTGCGCCTGTAACCGCTGTGCCACACGGCCCCGCCCATCCCAGACTGCCAGAACCTCACGGCTGAGGGACAGGATCCATCAGCTAAGTGTTTACCTCCACAAGAGGTGATGGTCTAACCTCGTGATGCGTGGTGACCTCTGACCCTTTCCCAGAAGCTGGGGTCCGGCACGTGATTCGGGGGCGGGCAGCAGCGCAGGGTGGGCTCACCCGCAAGGTTCTTCCTGCAAGTCTCTGCCTCATTAGCGCAGGGTGCCTGTGTCCCAACTGAACCAGGTCAGACATGTACAAATGCAATGTGGCAGACAGAAGGGTGGGTGGCACCCCCAATTAGACTCAGGGAGGAGGCCCAAGGACTTGCCCCCCCACCCCCACCCTGAACCCAGCTATAAGGCTGAGAAGTGATGTCATTCATTTCCTACAGGCTGGCACTGGCAGCAGAGAGATCTCACAGCATCTTGTTAATTGCATTAGTTAAATGCACAATACCAAAAAGGGGAAGATGGTGGGCATAATGAGGACATAGGTATAAGAGGGAGCCACTTGGGCATCCCTGTCCCACATGATTTCCCCAGGAATTAGAGATTTCCTGAAGTAAGAGGGAGGCTGAAAGATATTCCCACTCACCTATTTAAGAAATTGTCTTCTCCACGGCCCCTGGGAGGGAAATCTAGACTCCTGTATCCTCCCCCTCACCTGCTCAAGTCTTTCCTAACTGCTCCTCTTGTCCAAGATCCCAAAATAGTTGACATGGAGCAATTACTATGTATCTCCCTAAAAATAAAGAGAGCTTACTCTTATGAGGCCCCATTTTACAGATAAGTAAACTGAGCTCAGTGGTAGCAGATGATTCTTTGCCCAGGCTTGCACAGCAAGTGATGAAGATTTAGACTTCATTCAGGTGCCAGATTTTAAAGACATTTTAAAATGAATATACTAAGTACAGTTATAAATGCGAAGCCTGGCGGGGGACACCTCATCCGGATGAGCAGAGAGAAGGGGTGAGGCTCCCAGGCAGCGGAAACAGTTAAACACAAAAATAAGGTGCTGGAAACAGGCTGCCCACCTGGCTAGTGGCAGAGTATGAGGTCAGAGTTCAAGGTCTTTACCTGATTTTTAGGAAATCTTTGCTAAATTCTAGAAATTACCAGATCCACAGAAAGCTGGAATGAAAAAGCCCTTGATGGTTTTCTCAAACCCCAGTTTTATCATTTGTGAAATGAAATGACCTCACCTAATCCCCTGGGTGGTTGGTGCTAGCAATTCCAGCCTAGAGGGTGACACCCTGAGAACACATTTTCACATACTTCCCAGCTCTGCCTCACAAAAGGAAGCATCCCTTCATCCTGGGTGATTCAGAAACAATGTGGACATTTGTCTCTAGGCCTCAGCTCCAAACATCACTGTCATTGTACAGTAAAAACTGGGCTCTGGTTTTGACCAGAATGATTACATTAATTGATCCTAGCAGAGATCAAATTCAACAAGTGCAAAAAAAAATGGCTATAGGAACATGTTCCTCGCAGTACTGCTCATACTAGCAAAATACACCTAGATGATCTTCAGTTGATTGGAATGAAATTATATACTATTACCCTTACAGATAATTCACAGAACAAGAAAGCTCAGGCACCTGGCTGGCTCAGTCTTTGGAGTGTGTGACTCTTCCCCTTGGGGTTATGCGTTTGAGCACCCCCTTTGGGTGTAGAAATTCCTTAAAATCTTGAGATAAAAAAAAGGGAAAAAACAAGGAATACACAGAAAGATTTTTAAAAACAAGGTGACTTAAGCTAGAGTTTAGAGTCAAGCTTTTTACTCTCTAAACAAATGTAAGCTCGCAGCCCCTTCCCCCTACAATTATTTGGGAAACCCTTAAAGGGCCTGCAAATGTGGAGAGGAAACCAATGGTTAGCTCTGAGAGGGGTGGGTTGGGCAGCATAAGGAGCAAAGAATTCTGGGAGCCGCTGTGCTCACTCCTATGGCCATGTGACCCTCAGCAAAGCCATTACCCACTGCCCTCTCTCCCCTAGGGGGTAGGGGAAGAAAGACCAATATTCTGAAAGCCTCCATCTTAGCTTTGCCCCGCACAGTAGTCTGCCCCTGTTGCCATCCATAACCAATGCCTTAAATCTCAACTGTCTGCTTCTGGGGGCAGTGGGGACAGAGTTACCCTTTAAGATGGCAAACTGGCAATACCTAAAATGCCAAATGTTCCATATCCTGTTACACGGGACTCTTCTGCTACAAATCAACCCAGCCCGAAACTCTTACCTAGACCTGTGTACAAGCATGGTCATTGCTTATCATAGCAGAAGCTCCAAACAAACTAAATCCCAGGCAGCCATACTGGGGGATGCAGGTGAGGGGCAACGAATGAGGGAACGACTATGCGACGGAGCTGTGTCAAGTCAGTCTGCACAACATGATCTCAGTTAATATGTTAGATACGCATTAAGCCACTCTTCCGGCATTTTTTTCCCTAACTTTAAAAAGCCTGCGCTCTCAGGAGGATAGCTTCTTGAGTGAACCACCATATGCCCTTGTTACTTTAGCAGTCAGATACTGTCCAAGAAACATTTCCTTTCAAAGTAGCCATTCAAGGAGCATCTGGGTGGTTCAGTTGGTTATGTGTCTGACTTCAGCTCAGGTCATGATCTTGCAGTTTCTGAGTTCAAGCCCTGTGTCAGGCTCTGTACTGACAGCTATGAGCCTGGAGCCTGCTTCAGATTCCATGTCTCCCTCACTCGGTCTCTCTGCCCGTTCCCTGTTTGTACTATCTCTCTCTCTCTCTCTCTCTCTCTCTCTCTCTCTCTCTCAAAAATAAACATTAAAAAAAAAAAAGAAAATGGTCATTCGAGGGGCTCCTGGGTGGCCCAGGAACTTTAGCTTCTGACTATTTCAGCTCAGGTCATGATCCTGGGATCATGAAAGGAGCCCTGTATCAGGCTCCATACTGGGCAAAGAGCCAGCTTGGGATTATGTCCCTCCCCCTCACTCTCCCTCTCTAGTCTTGGTCTCCCCTGTCCCCCCTCCCACACCTCTCCCTTGTTCTCCGTCTCAAAAAAAAAAAAAAAAAAAGGCTAATGAATGGCCATTCAAGTTTAATCTAAATTTACTTGTATTTGGTATGAGGTAGGGATCTCATTTTTTCACTATAAGGAAAGCCAAACACATGTAATGATGCCTGTGTCCCAACTCTTCTTTCATAAAGTCTCCCCATATATGTAGGGTGTTTCTGGGCTCACTTCTCCCTTTGGTATTGATCCCTGGTCACCCCTTTTAATCAGCAGAGCTTTATTAGTATGCACTCATATGTAAGGGCAAGCCTGCCAACCGTACTGAAAATTTTTGTCAGTTTTCTCCTTAAAGGTCTTGAATGTCCCTTAGTTTACGTTCTCATTTCTAGTTCCGTCTTCTAGTCCCAAGAGATTTTTCTAGGGAGCTTATGCACACAAATAAATTTACACAGCATTTCTAGTTGAGTCAACGTGAAAGGACTTACAGAGTACTTCTACCATAGGCAGAAAGTCCTAGTATGATATATATATACACACATTTAAGTATATTATATTTTTAAGACAAACATTTGGGGACACCTGGCCAGCTCAGTTGGAAGAGTATGTGGCTTTTGATTTCAGGGTTGTGAATTTGAGCGGCATGTTTGGTGTAGAGATTACTTAACTATGGTCAAAAGGTACAAATCTCCAGTTGTAAGATAAATTAAGTCTTGGAGGGTAATTCTGTCTCCCTCTCTCTTCCTTCTCTCTGCACCCCCCTCAAAAATAACATTAAAAATTTTTACAAAAAGAAAAAAAAATTATAACTATGTGGTTAAAAGAAATTGCACACTATAATGTTTTCTTTTGTTTTTAAAGCCTGCACCGGACACCTGGGTGGCTGAGTCGGTTGGCTCAGGTCATGATCTCAGGTTTGTGTCTTTGAGCCCCGTGTCGGGCTCTGTGCTGACAGCTCAGAGCTTGGAGCCTACTTCGGATTCTGTGTCTCCTCCTCTCTGCCCTTCTCCTGCTCACTCTCTCTAAAATAAACATTAGAAAATTTAAAAATAAATAAAAAATAAATAAATAAAATGGGTGCCTGGGTGGCTCAGTCGGTTTGGTGGCCGACTTCAGCTCAGGTCCTGATCTCACAGTTCGTGGGTTCGAGCCCTGCGTCGGATTCTGTGCTGACAGTTCAGAGCTTGGAGCCTGTTTCAGATTCTGTGTCTCCCTCTCTCTCTCTGTCCCTCCCCGACTTATGCTCTGTCTCAAAAATAGACTATAAAAAATGTTTTTAATAATAAAAATAAAAAAGCCTGCACCTTGGGGTGCCCAGGTGGCTCTGTTTGTTGAGCAACTGACCTCAGCTCAGATCATGATCTCATCTCTCAGAGTTCGTGAGTTCAAGCCCTGTGTCCAGCTCTCCACTCTCAGCTCAGAGCTAGCTTTGGAGCCACTGTCTCCCTCCCTGCCCCTCCTGCACATACATACATTTTTAAAAAAATAAACATTTTTTTAAAAAGCCTATATCCCACATAAACCACTTTTTAAAACGTTAGCTACAATTACCTGGAATGGGCTAGGGTCTGCCCATCGCAACATAGTGATACAGCAGGCCTGCAGGCAAACAGCGGGCACCAGCGGGCACCAGTGGGCATTCCAGAGTATTGTAACCCAACCCATCTGTGCATCCTGCCAGTTCTGTGGGTCTAAGCCAGGTGGGGACACAAGTCTCAAAAATAGTAACAGCATTTCCATCCACATTCTACTCCCTGCTGGCTGTGGCCTTAGGTAAGGATGACAATTGTGTTTGATATCGAGCAATAGCTCTGTAGAACGCTCACACCGAACTTCCCGGGACAGATCAGGATGCTGGGAGAGGCCACTCTTCCACCTGCATCAGACACGAGGTCCCACAGGGCTTCAGGAACCATGCTTGGCACTGAGTGGCATGGCTGACAAAGGCCAGACAGCCCATTCCCAAAGAGCCACCAGTGGGTTCAGGAGAGGGTAGTAGGACAAAGCCAGGTGACAGGAGACAATAAGAAGGCTAGTTCACCCCAAAACCTACACTGCTCTTCCCCTATAAAGACCCTTTTACCAAAAGCACAATAGGACACGATTTTGCCCACAGCTCTACACAGATTTGCTCCAAGTTTTCAAAATCCCACCATGTAGTGTCACATACTCTCCACATAACCCAGACCCCAGAAGATCTGTAACAGCGCGTTGACTGTTCAGGCTCTAGCCTGGTTTAGTACTCCATTTCTCACCCCATCCTGGGTGAGCCAGCTCCCTCTGCTCCTCTGTCCTCTGGACGCTAGTGCTACAGACACATACTCAGGCAGAACCATGCTTTAGTCACGCCGTACGTCACACATTCGCAGATTCTGGGGCCCAGCACTGGGAACGGCCACTGACCCAAGAAAGCATCGTCCCTTCCCCATGAGCTGGAACCCTGAGTTCTGGCCCCAGCTGTGGCCCAAGCGTGTCCACTCCCAACAGTGAACAAATGTTGCTTAGGAATAGACCCAATTAATCTCAGAAAGTGGGGCTGCAGGGTGGATGGGAAAGAATAGTCTGGAACCCTCCGCCCCAGGTCAGCCTGTTTTGTACACCACGCTCATCCCCCACCCAGAAGGTTACACAGTATCCCTGACTGAGACTGAGAAGTTTCCAGTACACTTTCCCTGCAGCCCCGCCTGCGCCTCTCAGGCAGGGCACTAGGAGATCCCTCTGCTCTGGGGAGGAAGAAGACAGACCCATGAGCAGAGACCATCGTTCCCATTTTGGGAGACACAAAGGGGTGTGCAAATCATTGTACCACAGAGAAATGCTCCAGTTCAACTCTCAGATGGGTTCTAAACTCAAATATTAAAAAACGAAAACAGTAGGGGCACCTGGGTGGCTCAGTCAGTTGAGCATCTGGCTTTTGCTCAGGTCATGATCTCACAGTTCTGGAGTTCAACCCCAGCATCGGGCTCGCTGCTTGTCAGCACAGAGCCAGATTCAGATTCTCTGTCCCCCTCTCTCTGGTGCTTCCCCGCTTGCTCTCTCAGAAAAGAAAAAAGAGAAAAAGGAGAGGAGAGGAGAGGAGAGGAGGAGAGAAAAGGAAACAGAAGAAAATCCTCAGAAATAAACATTGGAAGGAGCACTAAACGAAATATTCTCAGGGAAATGGACGTGGACTCCACTACACATGGAATTTCTGGGACAAGAACTCTTCAAAACATACAAAAGTTAAAATATTAGGAGTTGGAAGCTGAGGACATCTCCCAGAAAGCAAAACATTAAGGACAAATGGTCAAAGGAAATGCCACCAGGCCAGAAAACTTTATAAGAATTCTAGAATGGGGGCGCCTGGGTGGCTCAGTCGGTTAAGCCTCCAACTTCGGCTCAAGTCAGATCTCACGTTCGTGGTTCGAGCCCCGCATCGGGCTCTGTGCTGACAGCTGGCTTGGAGCCTGGGGCCTGTGTCTCTTTCTCTCTCTCTGACCCTCCCCTGTTCGCACTCTCTCTGTGTCTCTCAGAAATAAATTAAAAACATTAAAAAAATCTTTTTGAAATTCTAGAATGAGAGGAGAAAAAAACTAGGGAGGTGATAATCCAAGACATTATTCCCTCAACCTTAGGAGCCCCCATCTGCTTGCAAAACCAGCCCCAGTGGTGACCACAGTGCCCTTGAAGGCCTTCACCAATTGAGCCCCTTTTCCTTGCCACGCTGTACTCCTCGAATCCAGGTCCCTTTCTCAGAAAGGCCTCCTGGTCCTATCTACATAGACATGGGGGCCCCAAAATAAAAGCAAAACACTGATTACCTTGGCCTTGTGAAATTACAGATGACGACTAGTTTCTTCTTGGCATCTGAAGATGGTCAATTCAATGTTCACTCGTATCAAATATTTTGTGAAATAGTTCAATTCCCTACATAAAACCAGTACTTATCCTTTGCATATTCCCTGGAAAAAACCTTAGGAGACTGTGTGAACCAGGACTGTGCCTCCCTCCTGGAGTAAAGAATCACCACTTGCCAGTATTTGAGTGTTTACTACCTAACATGCAACATTTTTTACAGTTTATTATTTTTTAAGTAACCTCTACACGTGACATGGGCCTTAATGTCACAAATGGAGATTAAGAGCCTCAACATGCTCTTCCAACCGGGTCAGCCAGGGGCCCCACAACATGCAACATTTACTCAACTTCTTAAGCTATAGCAACTCAACTGATTGAAACATCCCTTGCAATCGGCCAACCATTCCTGGACTATTTTGCAGATAGAGAAATTGAGGCTCAAACCAATGACTTACAAAATGGAGTGAATGGGTATGCAAATCCAGACTTGATTCTAAGGCCCATGCCTCTTTATTGCATCAGACCAATAATATAACCCAATGGATAACAGGCTCTTTTACAATACAGTTGACCCTGAACAATGTGGGTTTGAACCACAAGTGTCATATATGCTGATTTTTTTCAGTATATTGAAAAAGTTTGGTGATTTGAGACAATTCGGGAAAAAAAAAAACCCAGACAAACTGCATAACTTAGCAATACTAGGGAAAAAAAATTAAATTATTCAAGGTTATTTATTTGGAGAGACAGAGAAAACCAGTGGAGGAGGGCAGAGGAGGACAGAGGAGCTAAAGCAGGCTGTGCTGACAGCAGATCGCGACCAGAGCCAAAGTCTAGCACTTAAGCAACTGAGCCACCTAGCTACCCTGAAAAAAACTTTTAAAGTTAAGTATTATTGTTAGAATAAATTACATAATACATGTAACATGCAAAGTATGTGTTAATAGGCTGTTTATATTTTCAGTAAGGTTTCTCATCAACAGTGGACTATTAGAGGAGTCAAGTGCGTGGAGGCAGAGGGGTCAGTGCTCCTAACCCCTAGGTCTCATCAGTTACAAAAGGGATCTGATGAGATCAAGCTCCCACAAGAACTTAGACAAATCTGCTTCATCACTTCACAAAGAAAAGAATGGTCTGCAAATGAAATGAGGAATTCTGCACTACTTCTCTGATCCAACAACCCGAATTCACAATTAAAAAATAAACTCACAAGAATGGGCCAGAGCTGAGGCCCTGGTCCTATCAAGTGCTGGAGGAGGCTGGGGGAATTTGTCCTGATATAGGACCCAGGAGTTAGAGAATGAAAATGGACTAGCTCAGAGTGCCTGGGTGGCTCAGTTGGTTAAGTGTCCCACGTGGGCTCAAGTCATGATCTCCAAGTTGATTGGTTCCAAACCCGCATCAGGCTCCACATTGACCCTGCAGAGCCTGCTTTGGATCCTGTCTCCCTCTCTTGGTCCCTCCCCAACTTCTCTCTCAAAAATAATTTTTTTTTTGGTGCTGAAACCCGGGAAAAAATAAAATTTAAAACATAATAAAATAAAATGCACCACCTCAGATAAATTGGAAAAGGTGTCTGAGCAGGACAGCTTGTGAAAGCTGGTCTGAGACAAAGGAATCCCAAGGTAAGTTTTCCTGGAAGAACTTGCTCAAACCCCAAATCGTTAATGGGTCCCTGGGGCTGCAATAATGAGGGGTGACAGGCACCATTGGGTCGCAGGGTCCACGTGGCTGGAGGAAGGAAAGGAAGCCCAGCAACTTCCCCCAACCCCACCTCCCTGGCCCCTCCCTTTCACCCCCTGCAGCTCCCAGATACTCTCCTCCCCTTCTCGTTTTTTTGGAGGGCGTTTTTTTGGAGGGTGGGTGACGCCTGTGGCTTTAAGGAGCATGATGCAGCCAGCCCCAACCCCTTTGTCTTGGCCTTTACCCCGACTAGGAAAGGTAAAGGATCTCAATTAGCTCAGCAATTATGCCTCCAACATAGGCCTCAAACTTTTGGGGGACTGAGGGTAAAAAATGGCCCTCAACCGTCAAAGAAAACCCTGACTCCTTTCAAAAGGGAACAAAGGCGTTCCTTCCTGCCAACTCCCAATCTGAGGACAATGATTTGGAAAAGCTTTTCTAGCTGAAAGGAACAGAGCACCTTGGAGGAAGGCAGGATAGGTAGGGCCAGCAGAGGTCCCTCCCTTCATTCCCATTTCTCATTAATGGCTACCCTAAAGAGGGGCTATTGGTTAGCTATTACACATGTCAACATTTATCGCCTGGTATTCCAAGCACTGTCCCATCAAGCCCTTTCCCCAGGCCCAGTGTGCAAGGAGCTATTGACACCCATCAGGCAGCTAAGGAACATAGAGGGTTAATGGTTAAATCATGCATAAAACTGGTTTCGTTCTTACACAACCTAGGGTTATTAGTAAGACTGTTCCTATTTCACAGATGTAATAACTAAGGCACAGAGGGAAATGGAGTCGCTGGGACAATTTTAAACACATGCCAAAGACCTGTGTGCGCTAAGAGGGCAGCCAGCTTACCCCACATGCTAGCTACGACGTATCACTGTATGCCAACCCTATAAAATAGGTAGCATCATTTCAACCCTGGAAAAATCGGGGCAGTCTTGGAATCCAATGGTTAGGGCGGAAGAAGCCACACCAAGTGTTGGGGAGGAGGGCAGGGGTAGGTCAGTGTCCTGAGCCCTCCACCTGAGGGCGGCAGAAGGGTTATCCCTCCTTGCAAAAATTTCCGCCCGTCTAAACCCCCGGCATCCAGAAATCAGGAAGCGCTCAAAATTCATACTGCCTATAATTCTGTTTAATGCATGCACAGTCTCAGCTGGGAAAATGGGGGGCGAAAGGGTGGGAGGGGAGGGGGAGCCGCGAGGGAAGTGGGGAGATGGGGAAGCATAAGATTCCAGTCTTTTGGGCCAGAAGGGGAAAAGGCAGGTTGGAGGCACTGGCCTGGGATTGGGCCCAGAAAGGCTGCCCTTCTTTGCCACAGGTGAGTAAACCCAGCCGGAAAGCCCGAGCCCAAGAGAGGCTCCCTGTTGCTAACTTGCTACGTCCACCCCGAGGTCTTTCCTGGCTTCCACTTTCTCTATGAAGTGGGACTCAACACCTACTCTCCCTCGTCGAGCGATCACACAAGCAGGGAAGCCGGTACTCTGCGAGATGCGAAAAGTTTTGAGACCTCAGTTTGTGGAGTTTGGGAAGTGGAACCAGCTTCACCCCGGAAGAGGGGGAAAATGGAAAGTGAGCCCCCAGGGCAGGCAGCGTGGCCGGGGCAGGGCGGCGCCGCCCCAGCCCGGCTCCTCCCCGGCCAGGTGTGCACGGGGAGACGACAGCCCCTCCCGAGGGCGTCCCGGCAATCCCGCTGTGCCGCCTCGCCCCGGTGGCTCATCCAGGGAGGACCCCGGGAGACCACCCCCCTGGTGCACATACCCGGGCCCACCTGCTCGCCCGCACCCACATCCATTACTTTTCTTCTATCCCTGGAAGGGGGGCTTAAACGGGTTTTGCCTGAAACCCACCGGTCCAAGTTTTAAGGAACGGACGCCCACCTTCCTGGCTGAACTCTCTCTTTCCCCCGCCCGTAAGAAGGCTACCTCTGAAGCCGCGGCCAGGTAATGACACCCCCTCCCGATGAGAAAGACCTCTCCTTGGTCCACTTCACTTCTCTCCGGAGGAATACGTCCTCCTCTCCACTGTAGACCCCCGGAAAGCCACCCCATCTCCCTCCCTGGGGACAAACCTCTCTCCTCGGTGTCTTGGGAGTACAGCAAGAGAGTATCCCTTCCACCCGTATCCCTGCAAGACATGTATTCCCCCCCCCCCCCGGCCCTATTTTTCCTTCTTGTCCCAGGTGGTCCAGTGGTCCTCTCCTCCCCTGCCATGCCGGGTCTCCAGCCGGATGGGAGCCGCTCCCCCGGACGTCCCAGGGAGACGGTCCCTCCTTCCAGTCCCGGGACCCCTTCGTTGTCTCCCCCCGCAACCCCCGGAGCCCCCGGACTGGTGAGTCTCCCCCGGGCCACGGGGCGCTCACCTGCCGAGAGCCTGGCTCGGGCGCCGCTCCGCGGTCGAACCGCGGGTCGGGACAGGCTGGCGGGAGGCCGGCGGGCGGCCGCGCAGGGCGCTCGGCTCGCGAATCTCCGGCT
>NC_043711.1:81369662-81388770 GCF_006229205.1 Suricata suricatta | reverse complement strand
AATTGCCCACCCTTGGGACCGGCCCTGACGGGGAGCTCGCAGACATGCCCCCCAACTCCGGGACTCCACCGGGTACCCTGTTTCTCCGCCCTCCCCACCCCAAACTGGCATGCACAGGTTTGGATGCGGGGCCCAGAGAGGGAAGCGCCCCCACTGGAGTCACACAGCAGTTGAATCTTCCCTCTACCCCCACGTCAGCCCCAATGCCACCAGGGCGCTGCCTTGCCCCCGCCAGTCAGTCACCCCCTCTGAACCCTCGGACCATTCCTTCCTCCCTTCCTCCTACCCTGCTGGGCCTTTGTCAGCCATCTTGAGGGGAGGGGAAAGGAGAGCAGACCTGGAAGGCCGTCAGGTCCTTGGTTGCCTGGGTTCTCTAGCCGCGCTGCCCTCACCGGTAGAAGTAGAAGCCCCAGTCAGGTTTCCACTGCGTCTGCCCTTAAAGGGCGATGAACTTTTGGAAAACAGCACTTCCTAATATTTATCGTACCTGGTATTTATATTCATACATTCATTTATCTGTTTATTGTGTGTCTCTCCACACATTACACTGTGAAGGCAGGGTCTCGGAGTATCTTAGCACGCAGTAGATGCTTAATAAATATGGGTTGAATGAATCAATGAATGAATGGATGGATGGATGGATGGATGGATGGATGGATGGATGGATGGATGATAACATGACGGCCTGTAAGGCCCTATAGGAACTGGCTCCTGCCTGACTTTCTCTGCATCTCCTATCCTTCCCACCGCTACCCCTCACTTTAAGCTGCCTTCTCACCACTTTGCTCTGAAAGCTTAAAGCAATTCTTGTCCAGAGATCTCTGCATGGCCAGTCTTTCACCCTTCTGTTCTCTCAAAAGATCACCCACCTTCTAGAGACGCTTCCCTGCTCTCTGCCACCGATCACCCCAACTAACAGTCTCCCTTCTCCATCCCTGCTATTTCATTCCCTTGATAGCACTCAGAGCTCTTTCACATTGTTTTGCATACTTCCTTGTTTACATCTTTCTTTTTCTTGTTTTTTTTCTTGTTACATATATACTATAAACTACCCTCCATGAAGGTAGAAACCACATCTATCTTGTTCCAAGCTATATTTCTAGTGCCCACAGGAGGCATTTAATACGAGTTTGTTGCATGAATGAATGAACGAGTTTGTTGCATGAATGAATGAACGCAGGGTTCCTGCCTCCAGGGCTCCTGCCTCCAGGGCTCCAGATCTCCTAGTAAAGCCACAGCTTTCTCCTTTGATCTCTTACCAGGCCTTTGGAAATTACTAAATGGCAAATCTGTAGAAGCTTCAAGCCTCTCTAAACCTACTGGATCTTGGTCTACCTAGGCACCTGGATGGAGGTTAAGGAAACATGGAAGTGAAATGGGAGAGCCTCCCATGAAGAAGCAGCAAGATCCTCTTGGCCTTTGGCACAAACATCCAAAATTGGGTCCCAGTCACTTTGGTTGGGAGGATGGGATCTCTCAAAGAACCTGGGGCTTGTCCCCACCATCTGAGAGGTATGTCTTAGAGGAAAGAAATATATAAGCGGGTGGGCCTTTCGGGGAGGGCTGTTGGGTCTATTTTCTGATCCATAAACCAAGATCTGCCATGTGGCAAAAGATGCCTGTACTCCCAGGAATGCCTGGGAGGCCTAGTTTAGATGCCAAACAGGTTGGTTTTCTGGGACATGCAGACATTTCTGGCAAAAGCAGATCACCTAACTTCAGGGGAAAAAATGTAGAGGGTCTGAATGAGCAAGTGTTGAGTCCTACCATTTGGAAAGGAAGGTGAATGCCAGAACAGGTGAAAGAAAAATGGCATGCTGTCTCCATAGGGCATAGCACTTTATAGTTTGCAAAATTCATTTGTCATATTTACCACCTCATTTGAACTTCGCAGCCACTCCATGAGAAGTCAGGGCAAGGAGAATCAGGGGCACCATTTCAGATGACAGGACTGAGGCCCAGAGAAGAGATGGACTTGTGCAAGTGGGTCAGCCAGGCAGCCTGACCTTGACCGAGCACCTGCTCTTTGGCAGGCACTGGCTAGGAATTGAGACAGGAAGGCCAGTAGCTTACCTGCTGGTTAGAGAGTATCAGAAAATAAACACAGGGGTGCCTGGGTGGCTCAGTTGGTTAAGTGTCTGACTTCAGCTCAGGTCATGATCTCATGATTCATGGGTTCGAGCCCGGCGTCAGGATCTGTGCTGCCAGCTCAGAGCCTGGAGCCTGTCTTTGGATTCTGTGCCTCCCTCTCTCTCTGACCTTTCCCTGCTCACGCTGTCTCTCTCTCAAAAATAAAAAAAAATTAAAAATTTTAAAAATAAAAAAAGAAAAGAAAAGAAGCACAAATAAGCAAAAAAGAGAATATCAGGTGTGGATCAATCTGGGAAGAAGATAAAATGGAGACGAGACTGATGCAGCCAGGGGAAGACCTGGGTCAGGATCCAGCTTGTGGATGGCATGTGCTAGGGACAACCATGACACCAGTGTGACCAGAGCAGAGGGAGTAAGGAGGAGAGAAATAATAAGGGGCCAGGTCTTGGAGAACCTAGTGAGCCATGGCAGGGATGTTGGATGTCACCATTTGAGCCATGATCTGACTCAGATGTTTAAAACAGATCCAGGTGGGGCGATGGACTGGTCTGGAAAACAGGATGGCAGCCTGGACCATGGTGGGAGCAGAGGAGTGATTGGATTTGGGATAGTTTGTGGAGATTGGGCCAAGTCGTGCTGATGGCTCCAGGGGGTAGAAGAAAGGACAACATCAAGGATGGCCCCTAGAAGTTTGGCCTGAGCACTGGGTGAAGGGTGGTGTGCTTACCTAAATGAGAAAGGCTTACATAACATGGATTTGAAGGGGAGCTCAGAGAGTCTGCCTTGGTCTTGGCCTCATGAATGTGGAGTCACACTGTGGTCTGGGCTGATACCCAGGTGCCCTGACTGTGTCCAGCACTCCTCTCACTGTCTGAGTGGTAGGGCACGCCATCTACACCGCTCACACCACACCCCCTCCTCCAGCACTCATTCTCAGAAGGATGGACCCACATGTCCTAGAAAGGGATTTTTCATCAAACACTGGTTTGAACCCCGCCCCCAAAGTTGCGTGAATCTGATAAATCACCAGGTCTGTCTGAGCCTCAGTTTCCTCAGCCAGAGAGAGAGAATATACTTCATTGGCACTGGGACCACTGAATGACCTTAAATGGAAACATTGATGCTGGATTACTCAGTTGGGCAGACAAGGCTCCAGCCCTCAAAGAAATATTTTTTTATGAAAGATTTTTCTTTCTTCCCCCAGGCACCCCAAGATCTTGCTTTTTGATATTTAAAAAATCATGTAGCTGGGGCGCTTGGCTGGCTCAGCTTTAAGGGGCGCCTGGGTGGCTCAGTTGGTTCAGCAACAGACTCTTGATTTCAGCTCGGGTCATGATCTCATGATTTGTGAGTTCAAGCCCAACTTGGGTCTCCGTGCTGACAGCATCAGCACAGAACCTGCTTTAGATTCTCTCTCTCCTTCCCTCTCTCTGCCCCTCCCCTGCTCACTTGCGCTCTCTCTCTCTCTCTCTCTCTCTCTCTCTCAAAATAAATAAACTTTAAAAAATCTTTTAAAATAGTAATAAAAATAAAATCGTTAAAAATAAATAAGTAAAAATAAAAATTTATCCTAACAAATCACTATACTGAGGATGATAATCAATGTTTATAAGGAAACAACAAAAATTCTGTGATTAAAGGTCATTTGTTTCATCATCTGAAAAAACACATAGATAAGGGAATGTCCTTGCTCTTAGGAAATAAACACTAAAGTATTTAGAGGTAAAGGGGCACAACATTACCAATTTGCTTTTAGATAGTTCTGAAACAATAATGTGCATACACATGGGAGAGGGAGCCTGTAAAGCAAATGGGGCAAAGTGTAAACAAAGGGGAAGTCTGGCTAAGACATTCATTCATGAGTTCTTTGTACTAGTCTTACAACTCTTCTGTAAACTAGGGCTTATACAAATAAAAAGATGCTCCCCCCCCCTAATTAACATTTAAAAAAATGACCCTGGGGTGCCTGGGGGCTCAGTTGGTTAAAGATCCAACTTCAGCTCAGGTGAGTCAAGCCCCGCATTGGGTGAGGTCCTGTCTGGCTCTGGGCTCTGCACTGTGCAGAGCCTACGTGGGATTCTCTCCCCCGCCCCTCTCTCTGCCCCTTGTGGGATTCTCTCTGTCCTCCTCTCTCTCTGCCTCTCACTCATGTTCTCTCTCTCTCTCTCTCTGTCTCAAAAATTGATTGATTGAATGATTTAAACTAAAAATAAAAAATAAAAATAAACCACATGGAGGCACCTGGCTGGTTTGGTGGGTAGAGCATGTGACTCTAGACCTCAGGGTCTTGAGGTCGAGTCCCACGTTGGGTGTAGAGGTTACTTAAATTAATTCTTTTCTTAAGTTTACGTAGGGGCGCCTGGGTGGCTCAGTCGGTTAAGTGGCAACTTTGGCTCAGGTCATGATCTCGTGGTTTGTGAGTTCGAGCCCTGCATCAGGCTCTGTACTGACAGCTAGCTCAGAGCCTGGAGCCTGCTTCAGATTCTGTCTCCTTCTCTCTCTGCCCCTCCCTCACTCATGCTCTGTCTCTCTGTGTCTCAAAAGTAAATAAACATTTAAAAAAATTAAAAATTAGGGGCGCCTGGGGGGCTCAGTAGGTTAAGCATCCGACTTCAGCTCAGGTCATGATCTCACAGTTTGTGGGTTCAAGCCCCATGTCAGGCTCTGTGCTGACAGGTCAGAGCCTGGAGCCTGCTTCAGATTCTATATCTCCTTCTCTCTCTCTGCCTCTCCCCTGCTCACACTGTCTCTCTCTCTCTCAAAATAATAAATAAACATTAAAAACATTTTTTTAAATTAAAAAGCACACATAAGTATATGCATCTTTCATGCCATCATGCTAAGCAGCACACTGACGGACTTCCACCTAGATTGTGGCTAAATATTGTATTTGTGTTGTATTCTACCATTGTTTTCTCAACTTTCAGAGCAGCTACAGGTTTTTATTTTTTATTTTTATTTTTATTTTTTTACAGGTTTTTAATAACATACAAAGTCCTAAACGTTGTGCTTGTTGCATAAATAGGTTTTCACATGCGGTAGGTATTTTTATAAGCAAGTGACTTCATCTCTCTATGCCTCGATTTCATCATCTATAAAATGGAGGTAATAAGAGCACTTGCTTCATAGGATTGTTGTGAGAATCCCATGAGTTAATACACATCGGGCATTTTGAACCATAAGCATGCTTAGTAGGTTTTTAAAATACATTGTTATTCTTTTATGTTTATTTCTATTTTTGAGACAATGGGAGAGGCAGAGAGAGGGAGACAGAGGATCCCAAGCAGGCTTCACGCTGACACCAGAGAGCCTGAGGCAGGGCTCACAAACCCATGGGATCACGATCTGAGCAGAAATCACACTTAACAGACTGAGCCACCCAGGCGTGCCCACCCCACCCCCAAATGCATTGTTATTAGTAATGAATTCATGCTGCTCTTCTCCCAAGCTGCCCCAGCTCCTGGCAGGTGCAGAGAAGAAAGCTCTAGCTGTCCCCCACCTCCCCACCAGCGTCACATAACCCTGTCCCTTGGGCTCCAGGCTGCTGAGGAAACCCAGTTCACCACTGGATCTACAAGCAGCAGCTAGTATGATGAACCCCATTTTACAGTTGAGGAAACTGAGGCTGTGCAAAGTAAGGTTTGCCTGAAAGCCATAACTGGTCAGTGGCAGAGCTAGAACTAGACTCCCAGCTCGCTCAGCCCCACTCGGTGGGGACCCACCCACCCTTAAGCGTGCTATGCTAAGGAGTTTGAGCTTCAGTTGACTCCCGGTCTGATTGGAATAATAATAATAATAATAATAATAATAATAATAATAATAATAATAATAGTAATGACTACTTCCCGGAGTGACTGCGCACATTCTCTGAGTCCAGGTATGTGAAAGAACCCGATTGTAAACTACTCAGTCTTAATTGCAGTGTCATTAAAGGCCATGTTCATTTGCAAAGTGGTTTCCTCACCTTTCATTTCAGCTGAACACCCAGACTTCTCTCTGCCCCAGTCGACCCACAGAACAATTCTTTTATGCCTTTTCAAACCTAAAAACGGGCCATTGAAACATCTGCTTTAAATATACCTGCCTAGACAGGTACACGGAGTCTGGCCAGGTATTATTCATTCGTTGTTATTAACTAAGCATTAGTAGAAGCCATCAAGAGAATAACCATGTGCCAGGTGCTGGGCTGAGCGTTTTACACATATTACACAGTGATTATTGTGGCCCCTTTACGAAGTAGAAAGGAGTGTTATATCCATGTGACACATGGGGAAACTGAGGGCCATAGAGGCAGAGTAATTAGTCCAGGTCATACGGCCAGGAAGTGTGCTGAGAGCCGAGACTAAATTCTAAGCTGTGGTCTTAACCACTTTGCTACCCTGTATAAGGTTTAGCATGATACCTAAGAGGTGACGTTGGTGAGCAGGAGAAGGGATCCTATATCTCCCTAAGAGCCCCTTGCTCCCTGCACAACGCTTTGACTGTTGACTTTCCTTTGCTCCAGGGACTTGAGTCTTCTCAGCCAGAGAAACTCTATCCTGAGGCTTTGCTCCTGGCGTCTTCCATCTCCTCCTCCTTTCCCTCCTTCAAAACAGAGAAATGCCCCGGGGGTGGGCATGGAAGTTAGGATAGGAAGTAGCCACCCTTCTTCCTCCTGCATCTCTTTCTCTCCATCCTCTATGGAAGTAGTTCTTTCCTTGCTGCTGTCACTGAAGGAGGATGCCTAGGTGTCTATTGAATGTGTTGAGCTACATGCCTGGTGCCGTGGTAAGGGCTGGGGATAAAAGCAGACAACAAAAATGGACCCAGTCCTGGTTCTGCCCTCCTGGAGCTTACAACCAAGTTGGGAAACAGACACTAATTCAATTTATGTCATGAACAATTACGACATTACAATTGTATTAAATGCTAAGAGGACAAGGACACGGTGAATAAGAGGAAACGTTTTAGGTCATGGGGCCCGAGAAATGTTCCCGGAGAAAGTGATGGTCCAACAGAGCTCTGAGAGGATGCAGGCTGCGGGGGGTGGCGGGGCATGTGTGTGCTCAGGGCATCCTGAACAGCACTTGCTAAGATTCTGGAACATAAGGAACTGAGAGGAGGTGCGTGCTGCATGCAGCTGGAGCAAGCAGCCAAAGAGAGAAAGAATCTGGTGAAGAGGGCAGGGCCAGATCACGAGACCTTCAGCAGTGAAGTCATTGGAGGGTTTTCAGCAGACAGATTAGTAATGCGATCGGATGTAAATAGAGCATTTTGCATGTGTCTAGCACAATGGTAGCTAATGGAAGGCAAAGAAGCCCTCCCTGCATTCTGCAAGTCTCTGTACCTACAGATAATATTTTATCTCGGTTTCTCCAGACACCAAATGAACACACACTCAAGTTACTTATTATTATTATTATTATTCATAGCGATAATAATATTATTCCAAATTTCCTTCCTCTGAATTGCCTAAGGAGATGATTTTTTAAAAGGTATGAGACATGGTTAGGAAAACCAGTCCTGGGGCACCTGGCTGGTTCAGTCAGAATGGCGTGTGACTCTTGATCTTGGAATTGTGAGTTGGGGCCCCATATTGGATGTAGAGATTACATACGTATGTGCCTATGTATATACATACATACATACATACATACATACATACATACACAAACTTATAGAAAAATAAAAGGAAAGGAAACCCAGCACTGCGGCCCAGGACCACCCTGAAACACACCCCTCAGAATGATCGTTTCAAGAAGAGACCCCAGGGCGCCTGGGTGGCTCAGTCCATTCAGCATTTGACTTCAGCTCAGGTCATGATCTCACAGTCTGTGGGTTCAAGCCCCATGTCGGGCTCTGTGCTGACAGCTCAGGGCCTGGAGCCTGCTTTGGATTCTGTGTCTCCCTCTATCTCTGCCTCTCCCCCTCTCATTTTCTGTTTCTGTCTCTCAGCATAAAATAAGGACATAAAAAAATTTTTAAAAAATTAAAAAAAGGAAGAGGTGCCACTGCAAAATAGTCCATGATCTGTCTTTGACTTTTTTTTTTTTTTTTTTTTTTTTTTTGTCTTTGGCTTTTGACTTGGGTCCCAGGTCAGAACCATTGATTGCTTTCCCCATCCTGAGCTTCAAACAGATAGCTTGCCTTACTTGTGAGAGAGCCTCCCTCCATATTTTGTGATGATCACAACATCAGGTATTCATCCATACTTGATCAGTTTCTAAATTTTGGAAGTTCTTTGAATAAATCTCACTTCTGCCACTTGTTACCCAGGATAGCAACCTTGCCTGGCTGTTTTACTTCCTCCACCTGTAAGATGTGGTCTGGTGAGTGGTGAAAGGGATGACACAGCCCGCCATGTTTGTCCTCGTGCACAGGGTCACAGACTTGAGCCTGGAGACCTTCCTGAAGACACGTCAGCTGGGCTGGTGGTGGAGATGGTGACAGGGAAATACAGGTGTCCAGTAACCAGGCCATGTCCACCTTTTACAAGTTTTAGCCCCCAGAACCCACACCAGTTCTGTTCTCAGGGCCTCTGAGAGACCTCTTTCCACCTTCCAGGTTTCAGGGTTCTGCTTGAAGTTCCTGTCTGCTACTCCCAGGCAGATGCCTAAAGGATCTTCCATTATAAGGTCTTCTTTGTCCTCCTACTCCAGTGCCCTCAAGCCTCTGCTTAAAACCTCGACACAGGTCACTCTCTGCGCAAAACCCAAAGTCCTGGAGGTAGGGTCGAGGCCACTTTATGTTTATGTGTGTAACATTTTCTTCTTTCCTTGGCCAACCCATGTGGATAAAATGTCAACGTGAACATGTATGACTCTCATTCTTTGTAACTGCTTGACAGATTCCCACAATGTGAACGGACTGCAGTTTATTTCACAACTGATCCTGCTAACAGACAATTCATTTGACTACAAGTTTTTCCCATTACAATCCTGGTTACCGAGAACATTCCTCTACGTTTCCTCCTCATGTGTATGTACATTTCTAGTTTTATTGTTACTATTCAATTGTCCAAGATGACTATAGAACAATTTATTAGTTACTTGTATAATTTTCCAATATTTTATTATGGAAAATATTCTAACATTCAGCAAAGTTGAAAGAATTTATGGGGGACACTTATACCTACCACCTAGATTTTGCTGTTAACATCTTATCCATCCATCCATCCATCCATCTTACTTTTTAGAGTATTTCAAAGCAGGGGCGCCTGGGTGGCTCAGTTGGCTAAGCCTCCGATTTCGGCTCAGGTCAGATCTCATGTTCGTGGGTTTGAGCCCCATGTCAGGCTCTGTGCTGACAGCTAGCTCAGAGCCTGGAGCCTGCTTTGGATTCTGTGTCTCCTTCTCTCTCTGACCCTCCCCCTCTCATGCTCTGTCTCTCTCTGTATCAAAAATAAATAAAACATTAAAAAAATTGAAAAACATAAAGTATTTCAAAGCAGACATCACTACACTTCCTTCTAAACATTTCAAAATGTATATCATTAAATAGAGTAATATTAGTTTACACTTTTTTGTCTTCAAGGTAAAATTTGCATAAAAGACAGGAAAACATCTTAAGTGTACATTTGCTGAACACTCAAATGCACATACACACGTGTGTGTGCTTGTGTAATCCAAATCCCTATCAAGATATGGAACATTGGGGCCCCTGGGTGGCTCAGTTGGTTAAGCATCTGACTTTGGCTCAGGTCATGATCTCATGGTTCGTGGGTTCAAGCCCCACTTCGGGCTCTATGCTGACAGTTGGCCAGACCTGGAGCCTGCTTCCAGGTCTGTGTTTCCCTCTTTCTGTCTGCCCCTCCCCCACTCACACTTTGTTGCTCTGTCTCAAAAGTAAATAAGCATTAAAAAAAACATACAGGGGGCGCCTGGGTGGCTCAGTTGGTTAAGCCTCCGACTTCTTCGGCTCAGGTCAGATCTCACGTTCGTGGGTTTGAGCCCCACATCAGGCTCTGTGCTGACAGCTAGCTCAGAACCTGGAGCCTGCTTCCGGTTCTGTGTCTCCTCTTCTCTCTGCCCCTCCCCCTCTCATTCTCTGTCTCTCTCTGTATAAAAAATAAATAAAACATTAAAAAAAAACATACAGAACATCATCATCACCCCGTAAAGTTCTTTTGTCCTTTCATTGCAATCTCTGCCCCAACTCCTACAGAGACAGTTGGTGTTCTAATTTTTTCCACCACCACCGATTGCCTGTTCTAGATCTTTATATATTTAAAAAATTTTTTTGTTATGTTTCTTATTTATTTTTGAGAGACAGAGAGAGACAGCGCGAGCAGGGGAGGGTCAGAGAGAAAGGGAGACACAGAATCTGAATCAGGCTCCAGGCTCTGAGCTAGCTGTCAGCACAGAGTCCATCACGGGGCTCGAACCCACAAACCATGAGATCATGACCTGAGCCAAAGTCGCCACTTAACCGGCTGAACCACCCAGGCACCCCAATCTTTATATTTTTTAATGGGGGGGTGGAGGAACACTCCCTACATACAATTTTTTTCCCTCCTTTTATTTTAGTGGGAGAAAAAAAGTATCTCACCTCCTCTCCAATGCCTAAAGGAATTTCTTTCTGGTCAGATACGTTCTATTCCTTCTTTGAGTTCCAATAAGCAATTAACTTCTCATCCCCTGGGACACATGTCTTCAGACTCTGAGCTACCTGAGTGTAGGGAGCACAGTTACCTCGACAGTAGGTGCTCAATAAATGTTTCTTCCCTTGAAACCCTAACTTATTTTTCTCTTACTTTCAGACACACCATAAAGTACCTGTGGGTCTTCCTTTATTTCTGGAAGCTAAGGTTTGACTCCTGAGCACAGTAGGATGGTAAAGGGAGGAAGTTCAGCAGCCTGGTCTCATTCTTTCATCAACCCACTGAGTGACCCTGTGCAAATATTTCCCCCGGTCTGGGAACTGGCTTCGCACCCTGTCAAATGAGGAAGGTGGAACCTGCAAATGGGGCCAAAACCCTTAGTTTCCCTTCTCTCATGTTTCTGCTTAGGATCTGTCAACCCATCTGACAGTTTTTCCTTCAACTCTGATACCAAATCTGACCCTCACCACTCTTCCAGTGCAGGCACCGCGGTACAAGCCGCCCTTCTCACCCACCAGGACCCTGCACCTAGCCCCGCTCCCTGAGCTCCTAGCTTCCCCCTTTGCCCACTCCTGTCTTCTCTTCCAGAGTCGCCAGACCGGTTTTTGTTCAAAGCCCTCCTGTGACTCCCCATCTCACTTGGGGCAAAAGCCAAAGTCTTCCCAAGGGTCCCCATGACCTTGACCCAATCTCCCCTTCTACCATCTTCAGTTCTCACCACACTGACCTCTGCTTTTTTTGAACATGCTGAGCATCCTCTGACCCCAGGGCCTTTACATTTACTTTCCCCTTTACCTGGAATTCTTCCCCCCAGATGTTTTCATGGCTCATTTCTTCACTTCCTTCAGGTCTTTGCTCAAATGACACTTTATTAAAGATGCCTTCCCTCACCTGCCTCTTGAAGAGCAAGCCTCCACCCTTCTCCTCCAGCACTCCTCATCCCCCCTTCCCATCATCCAAGGTGCTATGTATGTACTTACTTATGACTCCCCGTCTGCTTGACTAGAATACAAGGTCCATAAGGGACCACTGCTATATTTTTTTCACTGTGCACCTAGAATAGGGCCTAGCTCATAGTAAGTGCGCAGTATATATTTGTTGGTGAGTCAGGGAACATGGGTTTGGGATTTACCTCTAGCAATGATCTTTCAAAGGCTTGGATTCTTCCCTTTAAAAAGGCTCTCAGTGTTTTCCTCATTGTGTTGTGAAAAGTTAAATGGCACATGGAAATGCGCGTTATAGGGCGCTGCCTAATTGAGAGTGAAGAGGCCTTTTGACTTAGGGCACTGGCTTCTGACACCAGGTCACTGAGGCTCCCTGGCTCTTCTAGTACCTGCTTCAGAAGTTCCTGAGGGTTATACGAGAAGCCAGGAGGAACGTGCTCAGCACAGTGTCTGATAGAGTAATATGAACAACCCTCCTGTTGAGGGACTGGAAGAGAAGGATTCTAGTTCCAGAGATTTGCTCTGGATCTGGACTCTGCCTCCTCTTTTGTTTTGGGATAAACAGACCTGTCCAGATTCATTCTTATCTCCTCTGGGCAGGCCCTCTCCCTCCAAGCCTCAGGAAGTCCATATACACAGACTGCAGAGATCCCTGCTGGTAGGCCGGGCTTTGGAAAGTACTTCCTGAGTCATGCTGACCTGGGGAGTAGAGGGAGAAGGCAGGGTGACAAGCCCCAAACCCAAGGCTTCCCCCTTGGTTGTTCTGTTTATGCCCACAGCCAGTCAGAGGTGGGGGACTTAGTCTGCTTAACCTCCGCTCATCTTTCAGGTCTACCCACGAACGGCCTACCCCCACAGAGGGTTCACTGCCATGGAACCTGCTCACAACCTCCCCTCCTTTCCTAGCACTTAGATTTGTAGTGTCTTGGAGTGACTTTTTAAATCCAGTGGGCCTCCCCCATTAGACTGTAAGCTGCTGGGGAGGGAGGTGGGCCAGTGATCTGTCTTGTTCACTGTGTCCCCAGTGCCCAGCACAGGCCCTGGCACACAGAAAGTAGTCCATAAATATCTGCTGCCAGAATGACTAAATGGACTTTTCCACCTTTCAGATCCTAAAGATGGTCTAAAGGGAAAGTTCCCCCGGCCACTCCTCCAAGGTTACACCCTGGTAGTGTGTGTTCTCGGCACCCTGCGGCCATTTGCATTGCAGTCCTAAATCAGGCGAGGGCAGGCATTCACTTTATAATTGTCCTGAGGAGAAAAACAAAACAGACAATAGAGATCCGAGGCCTCATTTTCTCAGGCAAAGAGATTCCTACCATGAATTTGAAATAAGGGGTGAGATTCCCCAAAGGTGGAGGCATTATCACCCCCACCCTCAAAACTAGGAACTTCCCAAGGGTCCTTTAAAAAACAAATTTCTAAAAAGAAAAAGGAAAGGAAAAAATATCTATATATAAAACAAATCAATAGTACATTTCTAGAAGGGACAGTTTAAAAGCCAATTGGAGCTTAGGCCAAGGGTCTTAAAAAGGCATCACCTTTACCCTAGGAGTTCCACTTCTAAAATTTATGTCAAAGAAAAATCTTGAGATTCAGGGAGAGTTTTGAACAGGTGAACAACTTCTCTACATCCTTTTCAAAAATCAGAATTGGAACTGTCCTAAAAGTCCAACAATAAAGGAATGTTTACATTAAATGCAGGTATACGGATAGAAAACTAAAAAGGAATTGATCTCTCTTCCCACAACTTCCAGCAAGCTCAGAACCAATTTGAAAACTAATCATTAATCTCTCCACTGGTCCACAGGTTGGTAAATTCCCACCCTACCTGGTCCTGATTTTCCTTTTTTTTGTTGTTGTTTTAAACCCTCCTACTTTTAAGTGGCTCATTTCTTCAGCCACTAACAGCCTCCCAACAGGGGAGTTTTGTCTGGTTCACTGCTCCATCCCTGCACCCAGCATGATTCTTAGTAAAGACATGTTGCATGAATGGACAAATATATCCACGGGGTTGATTTCAAATCTTGGGCAATTTTGCAACTCCTACCCAAACGAAAGGTGCCAACCCAGCAATTCCATTGTAAGACCCAGGAATGCCAGTCATAAGATATCTGTATGCATGGATACCTCTGTATATGAAAAGGCAAGATGCTAAATGGTGTAGAAGTGGATATAGGAGTCCATGGTTCAAAGTAAAAATAATAACTCAGAGAAAGAAGTCTAGACCATTTTAGAATGGTCCTAGAAGCACATTTGGGAAGTTCAGATCTCAGTCCTGCCCCTAACAAATGTGTGACCTTGGGTAGCACCTTTCCTCCCTTGGCCCCAACCCCCTCCCCCCAAAAAAACAAGGATAAGAGTTAAGACCTCCAGGTGGGGGGATTAAGGAAGAAAATGCGGTAAACGCCCTGCCCCTTCCTAGAGTGAGTACTCAGATATATTAAAGTAAAAATTTATTTCCCTTGGGACAGGATGGGAACAAAGAACATTTAACTTCTCCCCCCCCCATAAAAATTTATTCTGTAAATAAACTCAAATTGCAAGAAAGGAAAGACTACTCATATACTCTACCCAGAGTCAACAATCGCTAACTTTTGTTTGCCATATTTGTGCTTTTCACCACGTCTCCATTTTTTCTCATGAACCATTTCATCCTTCTGTACCTTACTTTCAGCATATAATTCTGAAGAACAAAGACATTCTCCTACATACCAAGGTACAAAGTACAAAGGAAATTGAACATTGATACAATATGATTATCTAGTTTACAGTCGTCTTCAAATTTAGTCAGTTGTCCCAATACTGTCCTTTTTTAGACTTGTGGTTAAAAAAAAAAAAACCCGTGTAACATAAAATTTACCATCTTAACTATTTCTAAGCATACAGCTCAGTCATGTTAAGTATTTTCATGTGGTGGTGCCAATACCATATTTTATGGCAGGCGTATACCACCATCTAAGACCACACATTGCATTTAGTTCTCTTCTTTGTTTTTTGTTTCTTTTAATCTGGAACAATTCCCCAGCGTTCCTTTTTTGATAACTTATGACATAGGTGTTTTGAAGAGTCTATCATTTTGCATTTCGTTATGTGCTTTTATAATAAAGGAGCTAGTGCTGGAGGAATGATGAGAGTAATAATAAATGGTAACGTGAAAATGTCCATAGTATTTTTCTTCCCCAGTTTTTGGTAGGAGACCTGGAGTCTCTCCCTTCTGTTATAAGGCCCTTGGGCGACACACCAGATCCTTGTGCTGATGGAAATGTTCTGTATCTCCTATCAATGTTAGTATTTCGCTTTACAAGATAGGGTCTGTACGTGGAGGGAAGCTGGGTGAAGGTATAATGGATCTCTCTATTATTTCTTACAATCGTACATGAATCTACAGTTACCTCAGAATTAAACATTTAATTTTTTAAAAATGCTTTTTGGCATTTCAGAGCAGGAAGGGTCAACCCTTCTCCTAGGAAGAACCTGGCCCCGTGGTGAAATTCCCAGCAGGAATCCTCGTGCCTGAGAAAGGACTTCTTAATGAGCTCCTTTCACTTGCAGGGGTGGGGGGAGGGCACCTCCTTTGCCCTCCACAGGGACATTTTAAAGTGAATGAAGGGAGCAGGGTCCCTCATTAAGGCTGAAATGGGAGCTGCTGGGGGCGGGGGTTCTCTAGAAAGGAGGCCTTGCCCCAGGTCTGCATTTCCTGCGACAAAGTTATGGCATTAACAATAATCACCACTCCTTCATCCAAGAATGGACTCTGAAGGAAAACATCGGACAGGCCATTTTACCTATTATTTTCATTAATGCCAAGTTCTTAACAAAATTAAAAAATTGTAAAGCCCTAAAGAGGCATCCTTGGGGATTAGTTATGGGCATTATATTCTTGCTTAGTAGAATAGTAGGCAGCATCCAATAGCATTTATAGTTGAAGCCAAAAATGTCACTGTTGAGATTTGAGGTTTCTTTAAGGGGATTTGGAATTTTCCTCAAGGCTGAGGGGAGCTGGGTTGGAAGGAGAGTGAGATGCGTTAGGAGCCTCATCAGGAAAAGGAACATGCCCCGGACCCCTGTTCAGGGTGAAATGCTAATTTCTGAGATCAGTCATGGTCTCTCCCTACCTAGAAAGTTTGGCCATTTTCTTGCTGTTAAGAACCCAGAAAGTCTAAACATAACATTCCTTGACCCTTATAGGAATATCTCATAAAGAAATCACCAGAGGTGGGGAAAAATGTGTACAGGATGCTTATTGCCATATTCTTTCTAGAAGATCGGAAAATTGGAATAATAATAACAAGGACTTGTGAGCACCTACCATGGGCCAGCATGAGTGTTGTCGCAGTTCATTCTTTCAAGTAGGTTCTATTATTGTCTCCATTTTTACAAATGAAAAAAAGACATGGAAGCACAAAAAGCTTAGTAATTTGCCCCAGACAACATTTTCAGTAAGTAAGGGAAAGATAGACATGCAAATGACAGCAATAAGGCAACGTGATAAACATTAAAATAGAAACAAAATAAACAACCATAGTTAGGATGCTGTAAAGTATTACCATTATTCGTGTTGTCCATTCAGGTGTGTCAGATAAAGCCTAGCACATGGTAACATCTAAAAATGGTGGTTATTATTTATACTTCAAACTTGAATGTGCCCAGCAATCACCTGGAGATCTTGTTAAAATGCAGATCCTGAATCTGCAGAAAAGGGGGTGGGGGGAGGTGAGTGCTAAGAGTCTGCATTTCTAACAAATTCCCAGATGGTGTCCATGTCATTCAAAGACCACACTTTGTCTATCAGAGAGTAAATAGGTTGGGGAAGTGGGAAGCCCTGAATATTTAAAAACAAAACAAATCACAGAAACCCCAAGGACCTGTGATGTGGAAGAAAACCGAAAGGCAAGATACTCATTGTGTTACTACAGTGTTGGAGAGCAGCTTTAAGTGAATTTCTTTCCCTTTGTCTATTTTCTTTTCGTTTCTTTTTTAGTTTATTTGTTTTGAGAGACAGACAATCCCAAGCATGCTCGGCACTGTCAGCTAGGAGCCCGAGACAGGGCTTAAACCCATGAACTGTGAGATCATGACCTAAGCTGAAATCAAGAGATGGACACTTAACCAATGGAGCCACTCAGGTGCCCCCCCCCACTTTTCATGGGTTAATTCAATTCCACAAATATTTATTGAGTGGTTCAGCACCAGTCACTATGAGAGCAGAAATGAAGGAAATCCAATGGCTTCCTTAAGAATTATTTTAAAGAATCTTTTTCTAAGTTAAAAATAATTTAGGGTTGCCTCGGTGGCTGGCTCAGTCGGTTAAGCATCTGACTTTGGCCCAGGCCATAATCTTACCAATTTGTAAGTGTGAGCTTCACGTTGGTCTCTGTGCTGACAGCTCAGAGCCTGGAGCCTGCTTCGGATTCTGTTTCTGTCTCTCTCTGCCCCTACCCCGCTCATGCACTGTCTCTCTCTCTCTCAAATATAAATAAACATTTTAAAAAATTTTAGGGGCGCCTGGGTGGCTCAGTCGGTTAAGTGTCCGGCTTCCAGCTTTGGCTCAGGTCATGATCTCACAGTTTGTGGGTTCTAGCCCGCGTCAGGCTCTGTATTGACAGAGCCTGGAGCCTGCTTCAGATTCTGTGTCTCCCTCTCTCTCTGACGCTCCCCTGCTGGCACTGTCTCTCTCTGTCTCTCAAAAATAAAAACATTAATTTTTTTTAAATTTTAATAAATAATTTAAAGAAACATACTTAAAAGTATATTTCATTGTATATAAATTATACCTCAACAAAGTTTACTTAACACTTAAAGATTTGAATAAATAACTGGGGCATATGAATAATGCTGTAGCATTATATTTATTCAGGGATTTTTTTTTAAAGGTTAAAATATTTTAAGATAAAAATTCCTGGATGGCGAGTCAGCGAGCTTGAGTTCAGTCCCTATCTGTCAGGAGCTTGAAGGTTTACTCTCTTCCACGTAACTTGGACTTGGACAAATGCCCTGCATACATTTTCAAAACACTTTGTACTTCTTGACATCAGTTAATAATTTCACACACATGTGAATTTCCCATGTGTGTGTCTGCTATCCTGACTAACCTCCGACTTCCCAAGTCAGGCACCACATCTGGTTGTCACTGTGGCATCCCACCACCTGTCATGACACCCACCCCACAGTGGACACTGGATATTATCTGATGAATAAGTACATGAATGAAACCATGACTAAAGGGGAGGTGCTTGGCCTCTAGGTAGAAGGCATTTGGTCCCTTCCAAAGGGATATTTAGTAAAGGATAGAGAAGAAAGCCTAGTAGGGAAAGCTAGCCAATCCTTTCCACAGTTCCCCATCCCATGTTTCTAGGCACCACCTCCCTACCCTCCAAGCTGAGTGCAGGGGTAGGTGAAGAAGCTCTGGGGCTTGGGAATCATGTCTCTGATTCCAGAGAGCATCTCTCAGTTTTCTTATCTGTCCGATAGGGATCAGGGTAATAGTTACTTGGGGCTGTCGGAGGTCCTTGGAAAGAGACAGGCCAGGGGTTAAAGTGTTGCAGGGGCCACCGTGATTGTCACTGTCCAAATAATCTCCCTTTATGGACCTGACCACCACCCTCCCTGGCATTATCACAGTCTTCGCAGTTCTTTGGGGCATCGGCCTCTGCTCCAGAGGTTCTCAAAGAGCGTTCCCTTAAGAACCTGTTGGAAATGCAAGTTCTCAGGCTCCACCCTAGACCCTTCCAGATGAGATGCTTTGGGGTGGAGCCCAGGAATCTGCTTTACAACAAGACCTCCAGGGGCGCCTGGGTGGCTCAGTCGGTTAAGCCTCCGGCTTCGGCTCAGGTCAGATCTCACGTTCGTGGGCGAGCCCCGCATCAGGCTCTGTGCTGCCAGCTCAGAGCCTGGAGCCTGCTTCCATGTCTGTGTCTCCTTCTCTCTCTCTGCCCCTCCCCCTCTCATGCTCTGTCTCTCTCTGTATCAAAAATAAATAAAACATTTAAAAAAATTTTTACAACAAGACCTCCAGAAGAAGCTGATGCAAGCCCACTTTGGGACCCCACTGCTCTGCTCTGATGTAAGCTCTCCTAGGGACACTGGGCCTGCATTCTCTTATCTGTCCACAGGGCCTGGCATAGTCAGCGTGTAATAAATATCTGCTGAACGCATAATAACTATCATAATGATAGCAACTGACCATTGATTGAGGGCCTCCTTTGTGCCAGACGATGTTCTAAACGTTTTAGGAGGATTAGCTCTTAACTTAGCAGTCATCCCTGGGATCATTTTGCAGATAGTGAAACTGAGGCTCAGGGAGGCCGAGCTCTGTGTGCTGGGGTCACCTAGCGGGAGACCCGGTGTGGAGTCCCGCGTTTGGCGGCGGCTCAGCTCCTCCGGATTCTCTAGGGGTCGCAGCGGCCGCAGGCTCCGGCGGCTCAGCCAGGGCGCCCCGTCCCGCCCGAGGGTCCGCGCGTGTCCCGCATCAGCGCGTGTCCGGGAGGGCGCC